>NC_059102.1:300000-582500 GCF_020740685.1 Jaculus jaculus | reverse complement strand
GTAGACATACAACACACTTGATTAGAAAACTAGGAGACATGAGGGTTAAAGACAGTTTCCATTAATGGTGCCTGAACATCCCTATGGAAGAAACTATGAAATGTAGTACATGCATCAAGATAACCCATCAATTCATAAGCGTAGACCTGATCAAATCAGGCACACTTGTGCAATGTGAAACAAGAACAAAAGATGGTCCCTGAATCCTTGTTCCTATGCCCTCAAACCACCCAGTACACTCAACAGTAGAAAGAGAGTATAAACTGAGATATGTTCGTGTCATTGAATTCAATTCAGCAAACAGCAAATGAATTACCACTGCCCTGACATGGCTGAATCTAAAAACATAATGTGAGAACGGACACACACACTACACTGTATAATCCCATTACATTAAAAAAAAAAAAAAAAAGCTGGAGAGATGGCTTAGGGGTTAAGGCACTTGCCTATGAAGCCTAAGGACCCAGGTTCAATTCCCCATTACCTATGTAAACCAGATGCACATGGTGATGGCACATATATCTGGAGTTCATTTGCAGTGGCTAGAGGACCTGGTGCACTCATTCTCTTTCTCACTCTCTTTCTCTCTCCCACATTCTCTCTCAAATAAATTAAAAAAAAAAAACAATATAGGCGAAATTAAACTATACTATGCACACAAAGGAAAACAAAAAGCAGAATACAGATCATGAGTGATTATATGAGCATGTAGGGGTGTAGTCTCCTGGTGAACAACCATGCTTCCCCCTTAGCAATGTCTCACAACATGACCACATGGGAAGCCTGGGCTTAGATCTCCCAGATATAAAAAGCCACAGTGGGCTTTTAGGAGTATTCCCATTCTGGAATGTTTTGATGGGGCAGCTAAGCTGCCCTTCCATGACATCATTTCCATCCCCAAGTCTCACAAAGATGTATCACCTCCCCCAGAGAAGGCAAAAGAAACATGGGCCAAGGACTTGGGTGAAGCCAGCATATAGCCTTGATGGGTCATGTGCTGGGAATGCAAACCATGTTCATGCCCAGGTCTCAGTCTGGGACTCAATTGCACATTTGCTTGCTTGAGAAAAAGAGCAGGAGGAAGAGAAAGAGGAGGAGGTAGATTACATTCTGCCTTCTGGTGGATCAAAGGTGCCTTCCTGAGAGAAGGGACAGCAGCAGGCTGGGTGCTAGGAGCTGGTGTTCAGACAGCAGAGTTCTGACAGGCAGCAAGGCAACAGTGAGGGTTCCCAAGACAGTGACTACAGAACTAGCTTTAGCCCCAGGAGAAAGCAGAGACTCCACCTGCTCTCCAGCTGCCTCCAGGATGTGCTACAGAGAAGGCCCTATAGGCCAGGGGCCCAAGTGTGCCAGAGACAAAGTGTACAAGACAAGCCACAACCCACAAAGGAACAGAGTGCAGGCTGTGCCCAAAATCCAGTCAGCAGTCCACTCTCCTAAAATGAGACTATGGTCAGTGGAAACAAACGTTTTCCTTTAATATTTAGTAAAACTTACACATGGAGCCAGGTGTGGTGGCCCACACCTTTAATCCCAGCACTCAGGAGGCAGAGGGAGGAGGATTGCCATGAGTTTGAAGCCACCCTGAGACTATATAGTGAATTCCAGGTCGGCCTGGACTAGAGTGAGACTCTACCATGAAAAACCAAGAAAAAAAAAAAACTTAACAAATGGGGTTTTAAAAGTACTATGATGGGTCAAACGTCACAGTAGGACCAAATCTGGACAAAACTGGATACCTATAATGAGCCTAAGGAAGAGATGCTGAATTTTTTACTACAGAAGAATGTGTTTATGGATTTTTGACTGACTAGTAGACATCAATGCCACTTTAGAATTTAGCTTCTTGGATCCATTTACAAGAGTGACTAATAGTTTCATTTCAGAATATCAATAATTATACCATAGCAGAAATTACATTGTTTGCAACTATTTACATTTTTTATTAAAAAATAGATGTCAGCTTCAAAATGTACAAGTAATTTGACAGCTTGTTAAAATCTTATTGGATAAACAAAAACCAAGGCTTTCAAACCTTGGTTCTACATGCCTGTATGCACAGCTGGTCAAGCTAAGTGAAAACCACATGTCCTGAGATAAAAAGCAAGCCCTTGTGTGGAAGGGAGAGGAACTCAGAAGGACAACGCAAATCCTGACAGTACTGAATGTGACAAGAGGCTGGTGACCAATGTGGAACAAGACCAGAGGAAAAAGTGCTTGGCCCTGTGTGATGAAAGGGTGGGGTCATGAGGTAGGCCTCAGGAAGGGAGCACAGCTCAAGCCAGGAACAGCAGTGGGTGGGAATATCTGTGCAACAAGGAGGGTCTTACAGAAGTGGGCAGAGAAAGAAGAGATGTGTAGAAAGTATGAAAATGGAAGAAGTCAGCCATCAGAAACCAGACTGTACAAGTTCCATAATTGGGCCAAGGGCTTGATAATCCAGCCATCACTTCTCCAGAGCTCTGATTTCACCTGGGAAGCCTCAGGAAGAAGGTGCACCAGTCTGACATGTGCTGGGCACACAGTGGGACAAGTAGAGGCAGAGATAGGAAGCCAGTCTTGTGGTTTGTTCGTGGAATAGAAACTCAGAAATCTAAGTATCATCTGTGTTGCTCATCAGCTCTGAGGTGATATGCCCATTCCCAGTCTACTCTCATCTCCAGCATCACACCCTCACCCAATGAACCTTAAAGGTAGAATGTGTGAGGTACCAGGAACTGGAAATAATATCACATACTTCCCTTGGAATAAAGTTTGCTGTAAATGCAGGCCCCAGATGCAGATGCTCAGTGAGGCTAACAAAATGTGCAGCTGTTGGAGACCAAAAGACCACAACCCTTTTAGAAGAATGTCTGACAGCTAAGACAGAGAGAAGAGTGTCCCTAGTCCAAGCACTCTAGGAGCTCCTCCTTGCCCCTCAGTACCTTTTCACACACAGGTCCTGTGCAGGAGCCACAGAGCTTCCCAACCCAGAAACAGGAGCTCACAAGGCCTTGGCTGGGTGTGTGTGGGTGCTGGGAAGCATCCCTGAGTCCAAATAGGCAGCCTCACTAAAGCATTAGGCCACCTTAAGATCAGGGATGGAACAAGTGAGGCTGCCTATTTGGACTCAGGGATGCTTCCCAGCACCCACACACACCCAGCCAAGGCCTTGTGAGCTCCTGTTTCTCCAAGGTTCTGAGTGGCCCTTATGCCTGCCAAGTGGAGCCACAGTGACCTGCCTAAAGGGTAGAATGTTGAGAATTAGTTTCTGTCCGTCCTGTACTTTGGATTTTGCATAACTGTCACAGGCTATCCTTTACTCAAGAAGCATGTGATAAAGTGCCTACTGTGTGCCTGGGTAGGTTCTAGGACTAGGATCAGTCACATGCAGGACCAAGCTTTTTGTCACATGCAGTTCTGCTTTTTAAGGCTGTGTGGACCCAGATAGGGCCGTCAGAAAGCCATCCACCTTCTTGTAGAAAGGGGCCTTGTGCCTGCCTTTTGTCAAATTCAGGATGGCCATCTAGTCCTTTGCTGTACTGGGGAGAAGGGGGGGACACCTGGTTTTCTGCCTGCCACAGGCCCCAACATGGGGAAAAGCTCTTGGAGCTGAGGAACCTGCACCAGGCACCCTGCAGCAGCCACTGGGGAGGACTGTGGCAGCCCCGCCCCTGGGCAAGGGAAGGGACCCGGCTCAACCCTAGGTCATAGGTGCTGTCGAGGTGGGCTCGGCCCCCACCACCTTCGGTGTGCACACACCAGGGCGGCCAGTAGTAGCTCCGCCCCGAACGGTTACCGGCCGAACAAGCAGGCGCCCGGTGCACTCCGGAGGTCGACCTCGCCGAGGCCACCGGTAGAGCCCACAGGCCGCCCCTAGCCCGTCGGTGACCAAGCTTTCGGGGCGCCACCCCTGGCCCCGCCCCAGGCGTCCCCCGCGCCGCCGCTCGGAGACACTGCGGCAGGCGGCGGGCGCGTTGCCATGGCGGCCCGGCGTGCATAGCCCGCGGTGCTCAGCACAGCCAGGCAGACACAGGGGTAGCGACCCGCCCGGGAGAGAGGACCCCGCCGGGAAGGGATCCGACAGGAACGAGAGCCGACCAGCGACGGGGCACAGACCAAGGCTGGAGCCCCAGCTCGCCGCGCAGGCCCCGCTGCGCGCCAAGATGCAGACTATGGACACAGCCACCCGGGGTTTCTATGAGGAGGACAGCAAGGACTTGGACTTCTATGACTTTGAGCCGCTCCCCACCTTGCCAGAGGATGAGGTGAGCCTGACCCAGAATATCCACCTGCTCTAGAGGATGGATGGCGGAGGCAGAGCAAGGAGAGCTTAGCTCTCCAGCTGCAGAGACCCTGGCCCAGCAGGTGGCCATTGCAAGGGATTCCTGTCCTCCGACTCTCTCAGGATGATTGATACCCTATATACAGCAGTCAGGCTGTCATTGCAAAAGTTGGCTGCTGAGTGGGGTGGGCTCTTGACTGTAACCCTTGGGCAGATGAGTGGAGGTTCTAGTGGGCAGGGACAATGGGGGTGACTGTTGACCTCAATGGGCCAGGTTCTGGAGCAGAAGCGGTTGAGGGTGCATGATGAAACCCCTTTCCCAGGGCTCAGAATGCTTTCTGCTCTAGGGAAGCCCCTCCCCAAATGGCTCAGCTCCTTGAGCATCTGGTACAGAACTGGCTGTGCCCCACAGAGCCCCTGATAGGTGGGGAGACTCCCCCACACACCTTTAGGCTGTGGGCTGGGGTCGTACACAAACTCCATGTTGTGGAGGAAAGTGCCCCCCACAAGTGTCCCCAGAGGCTCCTGTTCCCCCCAAAAAAGTATAGGGTCTTTGGGGAGATCCTTCTTCCAATCTAACCTCCAGAGCCTCTGTGGAGTAATCCAGCATTCTTTATTCCCCTGGGGACACTGGTGCTGGAGAACCTACCAGCCTTTAGGGATCAGCCTGGCTAGGTAATGTGTGAACGTTGCCCAGAACCCTCCTGAAACAGAAGCCTAGCAGCTGTAATCGTCAGTCTTGATCCCTCTGCTCTTCCCCCTTCCTTGAAGGACTGGGATCTGAAGGGGCAAGGAGTCCATTGCTTTTGCTGGGGCCTGGGGGCAGTGCAGGGGTAGATTCTGCCCCCACCCTGAGGTGGCCTGGATTTGGTGCAATTGAAGGCTGCAGAAAGGAGAGGCCAGGGAATAAATAGACCTCCCTGGCTTTGATGAAAAGAGGTTCCCTCAACATACAGTCTTCAGAAGCTCTCAGAGGGTAGGACACATATCAGGGTGTCTATGGCAAGCCTTAATTTCTGACCACCATGGAAAGCAGATCTGAGAACCTCTGCACAAAGCCACCAAGCTTTGAGGGCCTGTGTCTGGCATATTGGGCAGTGACTGGCACCACACAAACACTGCTTAGACCACAGGCTAAAGCCAAGCCTCACACCCAGAGTGTAGTCTGTAAGTCTACCATGTCCTGAGGCCTTCTGCATTAGGAACATCCCCTAGCACCCTCAGTTTTAATGTGCACAGTGCATGGGGTGTATGTCTTATGACCATGATGAGGCCTCTGGGTAAACTGCAATGACTCAATTTCAGTGGTGTCCAGTAGGAAATCCAGGTCGGCCCCTCATCTGGGAAAGGGTGCTGCCTTTGTTCTTACAAATAGGAGGAGAATGGCGATATAGCTCAGTGGTAGAGGGCTTGTCTAGCATGTATAAGGTCCTAAATTTGAGCCTAAATACAAGAAAACAAAACAGAAAAAAAAAATATTGTCAGAAACAGGAGAGAGGGTCCCCATGGCCTAACCTTGAGCCATCAGGTCCCTGTGCTTAAGAACACACTCTGGGGGCTGGAAAGATGGCTTAGAGGTTAAGGTACTTGCCTACAAAGCCTAAGGACCCAGGTTCAGTTCCCTAGGACCCATGTAAGCCAGATGCACAAGGTGGTGCATGATCTGGAGTTCATTTGTAGTGGCGAGAGGCCCTGATGGTCCCATTCTCTCTCTCTCTCTCTCTCTCTCTCTCTCTCTCTCTCTCTCTCTCTCTCTCTGTCTCTCTCCTTCTTTCTCTCAAATTAGTTAAGTAAGTATTCTATACAGGCTTAAAAACGCACACACACACTAAGGGTCCTGACTATGCTGCCTGTACATAGTCAGCTCAGTACGTGTTGAAGGATTTTCAATCCATATACATCACAATCACTTGACTATACCTGTTGCAGCTTTCTATAACCGGTTGTGTCTTATAGCAATCTGAGGACGATGGAGAAGAGCTATTACCCCATCCTGATGCACAATGCTAGAAAAGCCCCCAGGATCAGGATCAGGATCAGCATGCCCACACTATGGAAGCTTTCAGGCAGGAGAGAAGGGGTCAGACCTAGAAGGTACACAGAGACCACATAGGATGTCAGAATTCACTCCATTGTGGCCAAGAAATAGGACCTTATATAGCACCCTAAACAGCCCCTGGACTCTCTTTAACTCTCTCTACTAAGAAAATAAAATACAAATGGCTGGGAGCATGTTGAAAGCTATTTGAGTCCATGATCATTTGAAGAGTGCTAAACATGGCCCACTGTAGGCTTTTCTATCACTGCTAGAAAACCCAGACATGAGACAGTAGTGTGTACAGGCAGATACAGTGGGGCCCCACAGTACTCCCTCACTACTGTGGGAGTGGGGACAGCCTGTCTTGACATTCTCTACTGACACAGAGACTAGCACACGCATGCCAGGAATTTCTGGGATGGCCCTGGAGATACATGGCATATGGGCAGATTGTGGGTGTATAACACCAACCAGAAATCCAGACCTCACCATGAGTATACCAGAATAGCCCAGCTAGGTCCTAGAGGCTGCAGCTATGCTGGATCCCTGGTCATCTATAGACAGAACATTTGGACCAACACAGACAAAGACCCTGAGTACACACTGGAGATGCTCTGGTGGCCCTCCCTGGATTTATAGGAACTTCAGTCTTTTTGGATACAGGAAGTGTGATCTGATGCCAAACAACAAGACAGGATCTGGACAGAACTGCAACTTCTGGGGAGGTAGATGTATGCCAGGCAACTGAAGTTAAAGACTGATCCAGAAGTAGGAGGATTGCTGTGAGTTCGAGGCCACTCTGAGACTCCATAGTAAATTCCAGGTCAGCCTGGGCTAGAGTGAGACCCTACCTCGAAAAAAGAAAAAAAAAAAAAAAAAAAAAGACTGGTCCATGCTATTTAAGAGGCAGGTGATGCCACTGGCCTTCAGAGATGCAGATTTGGCAATGGAGATGGAGATATTGAGTGCTATCAGGGCATTTCCACCCCTAAGGGCTAAGAATTTTCTTACCCTTCCAAAGGCCATAAAGTGTCTCCCAGAATGTCCTGGAACAGGTGCAGGACTCTATTTAGGGACTAAAGATTATGGGATCCACTGCTGAGGCATCCTGTGAAAAAGGAGATTTTCTCATTGTGCCCTGGGGCCATATGACTTAGACCCAAAGGGTTTTAAGCAGGAGGTAGCACTGAAACCTAAGGAGAGCCACAAGTGGGTAGGATGGGCACAACCCAGGGAGGCTGTAGGGAGAGAATACCATGCATAGCTCCTGTATTCTGCCAGAATCTAGCTGCTAAGAAGCTAAGATTGCCAACAAATGGTACCTTCAGCATTTTGAACCGTTATGATATTTCACAGCTGAAAAGTTAATTGGTTACAAATGTTTTGAAATGTACACAGTGACCCCTCGGACTCCTGTAACCCAGCTCCAAGTCTGTCAAGTGGGTAAGCACTTCAATGCACACAAGCCCCTATAGTAACTACATAAGAACCTGCCCACTGGGGCCCAGGAGTCAGCTGAAATGCTTTCCCCTGGAGCACAGCCCTCCCCAGGGTCTCATGGTTCCCACTTAGGATGACGTTAGGCTTGCACTCACACATTGCAAGCAGAATTCCAATCTTCCTAGCCCTATAGGAAACATGAATGGGTGATACCCATCCTTGGCCCACTCCACAGCCTCTCAAGCAGCACCCTACTGGGGACATTGAGGAGTAGGCTATGCTGTGAAGGACCCTTTGACTCACCAAGAACCTGAGCCTATACCTGGAAGATGGAACCACCGAGATTGGCTGAATGGAAGTAAGGTTGTACTGAGGCCTTGTAGCAAGCAGCTCAAGATACCAGGATCTGTATGAGGCCCTCCTCTGCAGGAGCTGGATTTATTTCTCACAGGATTCATAGCAGGTCACCTCCCTCTGAAATGTCTCCCAGAAATCAAAGTTCAGGCTTGGGATTCCCTCAGCCAGGGGAGCAGGGTCTGGGGTTCTGTATGAGCTGTTTCCTCCTTGGAGACAGTAGGTATTGAAGGGCTGATAACATTATCCCTGAAAGAGGCCTTGGCCATGGACAGCAGTGACTTAGAGCCCATGGGATTCACCCCACGGTTACGCAGCAAACACTAGCTTCTACTCTCCCACGTTACACACTCTGACCACAAAGTAGCACTGAGGAAGCCTGTCTCTAGCTACCTTTAGACCTGGCCAGTGTCCTGCTCAGCGACATCTTCCCCTGGACCCAAGCAGTGAGTCGTGCTGATGGCTGCAGGACAGCCCTCCTGCCGGCCTGGCAGGGCTGCTTTCTCCTGGCAGTACGTCCCACCAGGCTGTGTGCAGGCAGGCCTGCTGGCCAACGTGAGCATCAGCAGCAGAGTGCCTGTAGGCCCTGCCGTGGGTTTGGAACCGGCTCAGATTCACACTGTAGGCTGGCTTAATTTCTCCTACATAGTGCAGCCCCATGGAATCTATAGAGTTAGACATTGCCTTGTTTAGTGGGCTCACATGTACATGTGTGCAACATGCATGTTACACTGTGTACGTGCACTGCACAGGTACATTCCTGAGTGTAGGCAGGGGTGCATGTTGTATAATGTGTGTTAGCCAGCTCCCATTTAAGTCTGAGGAGCCCTGGGCACTATAGAAGGGCCATAGGTTTGAGCCCTGGTC
The DNA here is from genome assembly GCF_020740685.1 of Jaculus jaculus. Taxonomy (NCBI): domain Eukaryota; kingdom Metazoa; phylum Chordata; class Mammalia; order Rodentia; family Dipodidae; genus Jaculus; species Jaculus jaculus. Next base: position 573,537 of record NC_059102.1, on the reverse strand, counting down.
AGAAAGACTTCTTGCCAGGGAGCTTATGCCACATAATGAGCTTGAGGCCTGAGGAAGTAACCTCACCAAGCCTCACCATGGAGTCCAGGAGTAAAATGGCCTATGGATGTGCAGGGTCTCATGGAGGGCAGACCTAGTTCCCCACACAGAACCCCAAGGCTCAGCTCAGCAGCCTGCTAGAACCCTGCTCCTCAACTTCCCTTTTTCAGTTGGTTGATTAGTTGGCTGTCTGAAGCACTTTGTCCCCCTCACCTGTGGCCATGCTGCTTATAATGCCATAATCAGTGGAGACACTTTCCAGGACCTGCCACTTCCCTGCATTTGAAGATCAGTCCATGTCCTGGGGCCACCTCTATGGCTGGAGAAGTAGAACTCTGCCTCTTCTTCATCCACCACTTACCCTACTCCCACCCCTACAAGAGGTATCTGCATCCTTTGCTGCCCCTAGCCTGACATCCCATGCTCCATAGGTGAGTGGTATACAAATACATAAGAGAGAGGACAGGGCCTTAACAGTGGCCAGAAGAAGGCCTTTCAGTCCAGGGTGTCTGATGAGAGTGATTCTAAGTATGTAAAAATACGTGTGGGCAACTGTGGGCTATGCTTGTAAGTGTGGGTGGGTATGGCAGTATGCATTAGTGTATGATCATGTTTGTAATAAGTGTGAGGGTATGGAGGTATGTATGTATGTATGTATGTATGTTAGAATGAAGTATATGTGGTAATGCTGTGTGTGAATGTAGTTTGTATAGAATTGGGTGAATGGATGTGAGAAGGTATATGGATGACAATGTGGACATGAGTGTATGTTTGCACAAATGTGCGTAGGTGGAAATATTCATGAATATGGTGCATGCTTGTGTATGAGAATTCCCTCATTGCATAGGCATGTGAAAACGTGCATGCTTTTTGGGAGCATATGCATGAGTGATAACTTTTCATCACTATGACAAAACTTAAGCAAAACAGTTTATTTTATATTTTTATTTGAGAGACAGGCAGATATAAAGAGAGAGAATGGGTACACCAGGGTCTTCAGCCACTGCAAATGAACTCCAGACATATGAAACACCTTGTACATCTGGCATTACATGGGTGCTGGGGAATTGAATACGAGTGCTTAAATTTTGCAGGCAAGTGCCTTAACTGCCGAGCCATCTCTCCAGCTCCTAAGCAAAACAATTTTTAACAAGGAAGAATTTATTTTGATTCACAGTTTCAGAAGTCCATGGTCTTTTGGCTCCATTGCTTCTGGGATGTTGTAAGAAAGAACATCACGGCATTGCTGCTCACCTTATGACAGCTAGGAAGCTGAAATAGAGACAGGAAGAGGTCAGGGACAAGATACCCTTCAAAGGCCCCATCTTCTAAAACTTGTACCTCCAAAAATAGTGCCCTAGCTAGGGAGTGAGCCTTTAACATATAAACCCCAAAGGGACATTTCACATTCAAACCAGAATATTGTGTTTGTGCCTTTGCATCTTAGCCTATGTTTACATGTGTGAAAGTACTTATATTGGCATATGTCATACTTTCATGCACATGTGTAAACAAATATACTAGCTTGTGTGTGCATGTGTTTGATAGGCCCATGCACACACATGCAAGAGTGTGTGTGTGTGCATGTATGGAACCTGGGTAGTGACCATCACGACTATAGCTAAACTCTTGCAAGGTTGGGTAGCCCAGCATGAGGAAGATCTGGGTAGTCAGCTTTGCACAGGCACTGGAACTATATATGTTGCAGTCCAGTTCACATTGCTGGTAGAAATCACCCAACCAAGAGCAGCTTCTGGGAAAAAGAGATTTATTTTGGCTTACAGGATCGAGGGGAAGCTCCATGATGGCAGGGGAAAATGATGGCATGAGAAGAGGGTGGACATCACCCCCTGGCCAATACAAGGTGGACCACAGCAACAGGAGGGTGTGCCAAACACTGGCATGGGGAAACTGGCTATGAAGCCCATAAGCCCGCCCCCAACAATACACTCCCTCCAGGAAGCATTAATTCCCAAATCTCCATCAGCTGGGAACCTAGCATTCCAAACACCTAAATTTATGGGGGACACCTGAATCAAACCAGCATAATATCCTTTATTGGAATAGCCTTCAACTAGTATCTGGGCAGCTGCATAAATGTGTCATACCTGTGCAGTTCTGTTATAGAATCATGCTATGTCAGCCCTGGAAGCCTTCTGCCAGGCATGGACCTTCTCCATAGTTCTTATAGCTGGCTTATGTGTTCACAGCCTCCACACACTGTCTAAGCTGTTACCCTGTAGGGCCTGAGGTGTCCCTAAGCAGGTAATCACCTGTGCACAAGTGGGAAGTCCACTTAACCCCCTGGAAGAAAGGTACCACTCCTGAACTATGTGAGTGACACTTGCTCCATCCAGGCAGCACACTGGTGACTTCATGGCTGTGGCATCTAGGGAACATCAAGGTGACTCTGTCTAAAAAGGATCTGGCCTAAAACCCTTTTCTGACACATAAAATGAAATACCACTGCAAGTTATTGTTTGCCATGGTATTATTCTTAGCATCAAATGTTGGGTCCTGCCCAGGGCTGCCCTCTGTGAGCTCATACCAAGGCTTGTCTTGGCAGGAAAACGTGTCCCTGGCTGACATCCTCTCCCTGCGTGACAGTGGTCTCAGTGAGCCAGAGGCCTGGGCCGTGTGCCTGGAGTGTAGCTTGTCTATGAGGAGCATCGCCCACTCGGCCATCTTCCAGACCCTATGTATCACACCTGACACCCTGGCCTTCAACACCAGTGGGAACGTGTGCTTCATGGAACAGCTCAGTGGTGAGGCTAAAGGGCCGGGGGATAGGGGTGGACAGCAGGGAAGAAGGCTCCAGTCAGTACAGCTGTGAGCACCAGACAGGTGATAAACACAGGAGAACCCCCAGGGCCTGCATTTCCTTTGAACCCTTATGAACTCATCAGTCCAAAGCACTACAGAGAGAAGGCAAGCTGCACAATGAGCTCTAGTGCCCACCACGAGCCCCATCACCCCAGGACTGCTATACACTTCCTCAGAGGGTCAGTGAGGGCCTCAATGAGCCGTGATGTGCCTGCCATGGCCCTATTCTTGCCTCCTCCCTAGAGGAGGCCTGGATCCCTGCCTTGTGTGAGCTGGTCCTCCTGGCCTACAGGAAGTAGACAAAGGGGACTTGACGGGGCAACTCCCTGTGCCAGGTAGGCCAACTACTTCCTGGCACTGGCCCACCAGAGAATTCCTTACTTTCCAGAGTTAGGGATTCAGTGTTCCTTCCTCAAGAACTCGATTCCTTTTCTTCTTCCCATGCTTATGGTTAAGCATCTGGTGTTTCATCCTGATTACTGTTGCCTCATATGCTTAAAACCATCCTCAGGAAGGGACAGCAGCTCCAGGGGCTCAGTCTTCTCTCTCAGTCTGACTTCTGATTGGCAGGGTCCTCTCTTCACAGATGGGCAAGATAAGAACACCTTCTTCTCTCTTCCCCTAGATGATCCTGAGGGTGCCTTTGTCCCCCCAGAGTTTGACCTGACAGGAAACACTTTTGAGGTAAGTCTTGGCAGATGGGTGACTTTCTGCGCCCCTCCCACATCATTGTATCTTTGGAATTTCCTTTGTGCTGCCCCAGTTCTGTGGCTTCAGTGCTTTGGGCCATCCCCAGTGGAGGCTGCCTTTGGAGTCTCCACCTTTGTTCTTGGTGGCCACTTAAGGGCTGCTGGGTATTGGGATCAATGATCTTGGACATGTCATTACTGCCATTTCATTCAGTTTGTAATGTTACATCAATGACATCTGACATTTCACTGTTACTTGTAAGAGAAGGAGGCAGAAGAAGCTAATGGCAGTTACAAAATGCCTCTGACCTCTCCAATAACAACTTGAGAGACACTGTTTGTGGGTGTCCTCTGAAGAAAAAGACTTCTCTGTTTTTGCTTGAGATGGGATCTGGCTAAAACCTCAGCCTCCCAAACACAAGGGCTGTAGGTATGTACCACCTCACCCATCATGTTTCTTTACTATAATACAATCAGAGTGACTAGTCCTTCTTCCATTGTTGTGGTGTTCAGAGTCCTTAACAGACATCCTGATCTTCACTGATATTCTCCAAGCATTTCCAAGTTTAACTAAGTGCAGTGCACATCTTTAATCCCAGCACTTAAGAGACAGGCGGACCTGGAATTCACTATATAGTCTCAGGCTGAACCTGTACTCACAGCAATCCTCCTACCTCTGTCTCTTGAGTGCTGGGATGAATGGTGTACACCACCACGTCTGGCAAAATTTTATTCTTAATATTAAAATGACATGAAACTAGTTCTCCTACTAAATAATAAATTAATAAACTAAATAATTGACAGACAAAAAAGTTACATGTTTTCACAGCATACAGGACTGTACACTGTGAAAACATGTAACGCATGGATGCATACATTCTTCAAAACCAAGTCAAGTCAATTTACATGGAAGTCAGGTTTTGTTTTTATCCAGTGTAAGGTGGGAATGGACTTCATCGTTTTATGCCAGTGGTTATTTTACAGCTCTATTTATTAGCTAGCATGTGCACCAACCATATGCCAGGATCTGGGCAAATGTAGTCAGTTTCCATATGTTCATGCTGTTCTATTCCATGATCACTTATCCATCCCTGAACAGACCATGCTCTTTTACCTTGCTACTTCCTGGAAAGCCCTGAGGCCTGGTAGGGATAATGCCTGCAGAAGCACTCTGATTTGCTAGCCTCAGTCCTTGATTCCATGTAAAATTCATTTATCAAGAACCATCAAAGCTGTGGCACTATAACATAATGGTCTTCATAATGGATCAGGTTTTTTTTCCCCATAACGTCAATTCATGTCATTATATGTTCTTCAGCTTTACAGACACCTAATATCTCTTTGTTGTGTACCCTGCCTTTCTTTTCCTTTCCTTTCCTTTCTTCTTTTCTTTATTCCTTTGAGATAGGATCTCTAGTCCAGAATGGCTTCAAACTCCCTATGTAGCAGAGATGATCTTGAACTTTTGTTTTGTTTTGTTTTGTTTTCAAAATAGGATCTCACTCTAGCCCAGGCTGACCTACAACTCACTCTGCGGTTCCAGGCTGGCTTCAAACTCACAGAGATCCTTCTACCTCTTCCTCCTGAGTGATAGGATAAAAGCTGTATGCCATCATGCCTGGCTGACCTTGAACTTTTAATCCTCTTGCCTCTACCTCCCAAGTGCCGGCATACATTACATCACAGGCAATAAACCACCATATGCACTATATGCAGTGCTGGGAAATGAACCCAAAACCCCATACATGCTAGGCAAGCTGTGTGCCAACTGAGCTACATCTCCAGCCCATTGTAATCCTTTTTAACATCTCCTAAGAGCAGGTTATGACTGTTACTATATGGGTTTTGAATATCTTTTATTAGATTTATTCTCAGAAATTGGTTAGATTCTGAATCTATCTTAAGTCAACAGTCATCTTTTAAAAATATTTTTATTTATTTATTTGTGAGCAGAGGAAAGAGAGTATGAGGCTCTTTAGGGCTTCTTGACACTACACATGAACTCTAGACATGTGTGCCATTTTTGTGTATCTGGCTTTATATGGATACTAAGGAATTGAACCCAGGCTGGCAGATTATTTTTATGTTCTTGTGTTTTCTGTGGCTGAATTCTGTCAGGACTGGCACTGGCTATCTCCTTCTGCCCAGGATTATGTTTGAGATCTATCATGGATGTTTGGCCACTGAAGATCATTCATTTCCAACAATCAGCTCTTATTTCTGATTACACCACAACTCTTCATCTTTCTTGGCTTCCTGATTCAGTCATGCTGTGGCTGAAAGGTTTTGTCTCAGCACACTGCTGTCTGAAATTTGTAGTTTCCTTTGTTTTGAGACTCCTGTTGTTGTTGTTGTTGTTGCTGTTGTTGTTTGAGGTGTGGGGGGGGGGAGAAAGAAAGAGAGAAAAGAAAAGAAAAGAAAAGAAAAGAAAAGAAAAGAAAAGAAAAGAAAAGAAAAGAAAAGAAAAGAAAAGAAAAGAAAAGAAAAGGAGGGAAGGCAGAGCTCCTGTACAGTAGGAGGAGTTTCCAGAAATGGAAAAGCCCACCTAAACACCCAGACTGGAGTCTTTTGTAGGTTCTAAATGGGGACTGAAGTAATTTGCCATGATACCAGGTTTCTACTTAGTAGATCAGGTTTAATTCTTCTAGGAATTTTAATCCTCCAAGAAAGGGGTACACCTTCCTAGACAGGGACTCTGGTTAAGTTTAAGAAGAAACAGATCTGGGAAACTCCTTTAGACAGCAAGAGATAAAGAGAAGCCAGATTCTTCTCTGACCTCTAGCAAAGTGGAGACTTCAAGGACAGGTTGAAAGACATTCTTCACTTTTACTTTCAGGAGAGCTTGTTACCCCTAAACTGCCCTAGGTATGCCTGACCCTAGCTGTGATTACCAGGGAACAGCCACATGCAGGTCAGGCACTAACACTCCTTGGTGCTGCAGGCACACACCTACTCGCTGGGGGCCACATTGAAGGCTGCTCTGGAGTATGTAGTGGAGCCCGAACAGGAGCCCAAGCTTAGCCCAGACCTGGAGGCACTACTAGGCCAAATGCAGGCGGAGGACCCCAGAGACCGGCCTGACCTGGAGGTAGGTCTTTGCCTGGCCCTATGCTACACATACTGCAACCTCACTGGGGTCCCTCAACTAGAATTTGGGGGCACTGAATTGCATTATGTTGAAACAGGGACTTGGTTTTTCTCGTAAATTTTTGTAATGAAAGGTTTTAGCTTAGTTATCAATGGCAAGACAGAATTCCAGGATGCCTTATTTTTTATACCAGATGATGCATGAGAGAGCGGGTGGCTGGATCTGGGAATGGATCAGTGGGTGTCACCCCAGAGCTGTGCAGGTAGACGGGTCTCAAGAATGGAGGTATGCTGGCAAACACACACCTGAGAAGCACACTTCCATCTGCAGAGCATCATAGCACTGTGCCAGGAGAAGATGCAGCCCACATCCTCACACTGCCTGTGCCGCAGTCTTTCAGCCATTGGGAGGAGGGTGCTCTCCATTGAGTCCTTCGGAACATTCCAGGGTAAGCACTGGCATCCACACATATGTATGTGTTTTCATGCTCATACATACATAGATAGATATATACATGTATGCATATATACACATTCACATATGAGCACAAAGGCATGCAATATGCACAGATAAACACGTGTACACAGCTACTCACAGAAGTGCACATAATATGCACACACAGATAGATGCATCTTCACACATGTTCAAATTAATGTATTCATACACCCTCTACTCACCATGCTTACAGTCACATGTTCAAATCCAATACATATGTATTCCACATATATAGTCACACTCATGTGTTCACACTTTCACACATAAATTCACAAATGCTTGTTAATACTACACACTCCTGTATAAGCATGTATACTCATCAACAAAGCCACACTCAAGTGTACTCAAGGTATTCACACATGTGCAGTCTAGGCACACACTGGTATTGGAACTCACACTTGATAACCCCAGCCTAATAGTGAGAGGTGGGGGCCAAGATCTAGCCCAGCAGTGACTCTAGCCAGTGTTGCCCTTCCCTGAGTCTTCTAAGCTTCCATTCGGTGAATACACTTTACTGTTCACTCTCACTGGCCCATGCCATGAAGAGCTATTAGGCAGCTCATGGCTCCACATGAAAAGCTGCTTTATGGCTCACACAGGACTCTGGCATAGTCTTAGGACTATGCTGGGCTCCACAGCCACCAAGAGCCTCAAAATGGCTGGAGGATTCTCTCTGTCAAGTAAGTATTAGTGTCTGTGATGCTGCAGCTCCAGTGACCTCCAGCGTCATCCCAGTAACAGCAGAGGATAAATTCTGAGTGCAGAGCCACTGTCATTGGTGGGGCCCAGTGGAAACAAGCAGCAGAGTTACCAAAAAGACCAAGTATTTAGAGCCATTGTGGTGTGTGTGTAAAACTGCATGACACAGTGCATATGGGAGACCATGTACCACAACTTGTGTGCATGCAGTGCCTGTACAAGACTTCAATGCCCTCCATTTCTCCCTTCAGAAAGGGATTTATGTAATCAAAACAGAAAAGTGAGCAGCTTTGGGATGTGGTACTTAGACTGACCTTTGGGAAACTCAGTATAGAGAGGCAGTGAAGGTACCATATCAAAAATCTTAATTGGCCAAGTTATATGATTGCAGAGCCAAGAGGCATCAAGGGCCTGCATTGAGGGGAGGGGTGGGATCTGGGAATGCAGGACAAGGCATCTGCTTTTAGAGGCCTGGGGAGAGAGGGTGTGGTGGGGAGGGAGTGCAGGGTCAGCAGTGGCCGTCAAGGCACCACCCCATCACATGTTCCTGATCAGTGCCCCCCCACAGTAACCATGTCCTGCCTTGTACCCAGACCTCAGTGAAATCACCTGGCGAGGGAGAACTGCTCCAAGAAGTGGGCACAAGAAGCTGCCTGGAGACCTCAATGCTGGCCTAGAGATCCTGCATGCCCCGGAGGGCTTGCCCCAGCCTCCTGCCTCTGGAGACCCAGAGCAGGAGGCCAGCCAGGGCCCCAGATCTGCAACCCCCAAGCCACTGCTGTCGGTCCCCATGAGAAATGGGGAGAGCCCCAGGCAGGAGGGGCTGGCCAGCCTTGTCCTGGATGCCAGATGCCCCCTGGGTGAGCTGGACAGAGATGTCTTCAAGCGAAGTCGGCTGAGGAAAGCTCAGACTTTTCCCAGGCTGCTGCCCGATGGCCCTGAGGCCAGTGCCCTCTGTCTGTCACTGACCAGCTCAAGAAACCAACTGACCATATCTGAATTTCTCCCCCCAGACCCCAAGAAGGTCTTTCTGGAGGGAAAAAATGGTCTTTTTGGCTTCAAGACACAGTCCAAAAACAGACTGTGGCTGGAACAGGAGCCTAAACTTCAGCTAGAAGGGGCACCAGGCACAGGCCGTAGTCTGCACAGGGGTCCAGGAGCTTTGGGACAGTTGGAGAGTCCATCCCCTGGCCAGGGGTCTGTGGAGGACAAGCCCCTGCCCTGCCCTACAGACCCTGGAAATGCAGACTGTGACACCAAGACAACTGGGGGTGAAGAGAGGATTCCTGAAGGAACCAGGAGGCTGGGAAGTGCAGCCACAGAGCAGGTGTGTGCAAGAGGGAAAGGTGGAAGGAGTAGAACACTGTGTCCTGTCTTGCCTCTCCTTAGCCTTGAGGTTCAGCTAACGGCAGAGTGTGGTCAATCCCACACTCTTATTCAATAATTTTTGTTCCTCAGCTCTCCTGTTCCTAAAGAACACCATGAAGGCAGCTTTAGGCTAAGCTGTCTCCCTGGCCTTGACTCCCAGGCCACAGCTCCTCCCTGTGTCCTGTGTCCAGATATGGTGCACATTCACCTCTGGACGCCTTACAAAGTAGCATCTTCCTCAAACCCCCACCCAAGTTATACAATCATGACTGACAGTTCATTTTCTACACCTAGAGCGGCAAGCAGCTTTCTGAGGGTTACTTCAGGAGCCTGGTTCTGAACTCGGAGCGTTTCCTGTTCTGCTCTTCTTAAAAGTTATGAACCAGCCAGGCATGGGGGTGCACCCCTTTAATCCCAGCACTCAGAAGGCAGAGGTAGAAGGATCACAGTGAGTTCGAGGCCACCCTGAGACTACATAGTGAATTCTAGGTCAGCCTGGACTAGAGTGAAACTCTGCCTTGAAAAAAAAAAAAGTTATAAAGCAAATCTCATGGTCAGTTTTGGTGCGTGAAGGACAGCAGGCGAACAGTGTCTGTGCCTGAGCATCATCCTCAGTGATGATGGGATTTTGTGCAAGTGCTTTTTTTGGTCCTTTAATCAGATCAAGGATGCCTGTGCTCAGCTCATCTGAGTAGGAACTGGCCAAATGTATTAGTAATTGTCTGGCAGGCTAGTTTTTAAAGAAGAAAGTTTTACTAAGCTCATGTCCTAGAGGTTCCAAATCTTCTTGCCAGCAGAGTCCTTCCTCCTACTTTCTCTCTCTGATAGGGTCTCATGTAGCCCAGGAGGTCTTAAGGTCGTTATGTAGTCAAGCATGACCTTGAGCTCTTACTTTGCCTGCATCTACTTCCCAAGCGCCAAGATCACAGGTGTGATCACCATGCCTGGCTCCTGAAAGTGTAAATTTTTTGTTATGTGTTTTAACACACACACACACAGAACCTTTGAAGTGAAAACACTTCTTTTTTGAGGCTGAGTAGCATTCAATTCTATGGATGAATCCCATTGTTTATCCATTCATCCACCCATCCATGGACGCTTGAACTACTTTCCCTTTTTGTTTCTTGTGAATGGTAACCATAAATGTGGGTTAACCATCTGCTCCAGTCTGCTTCTGGTTCTTATGGGTACCCAGAAGTGAAATTGCTGGATGTAAGGGTAATTCTCTTTGAGGTAGTCATCTTTTCCCATGGCACCAGCACCACTGTAATGGATAAGGGCTCCAGTTTCTCCACACCTGCACCCACACTCGTTTTGACTAGGGGTAATTTCCTGGTCCCTTCTATAGGATATGCTGTTGGAGGGGGCGGTTGATAGCTTATTCACCTGCTAGCCCCCCATGAAAGTATTCTCCTGGCATCAGACAGACAGAAGCATTCTCACATATTCTTCCCCCACAGAGCTTATGCCTGCAGGACCTCCTGTCCAAGCTGGGCCGGCCCTTCAGGGAGTCTGAGCTGTGGGCCCTGTGCTTTGCCTGTCTCAGCGCTCTCCAGACACACACTGAGCACCCAGGTGATGATGGGTCACGCTGCCCTGCCCAAACCCTGGACCCAAGGGCATCACCAAGGGGGTGAAGGGCCAACATGAGCCAGGGACACTGGCCCTGCACCTGTTATTAAGAGGTGGCCACACCCAATCTCAACCTGGGTGGCATTGTTCCCAGGGAGACAAAGCTTGGCTTGGCTTGGGAAGTGGAAGAGGGACTCAGATGTTGCACTTGGTTTGTGCACAACACCAACCCCCCTCAAACTCCCAAACTCATCTTTGCTGGACAACAGGACAGATGGAAAACTCATCTGTGGTCTCATGCCATGGATAGTGATGGGGATGGGTCTGAAAGGGCCAGGTGGGTCATGAGAAATGCTGCCCTCTGCTCCAGGAACAATCTGCTGCTAAGCTGCCCCTTGAGGATTTGAGGCCAACCTGAAACAGTGTGCATAATAGCATGGGCCACATCCCCCTTCAGATTTATTCCAAGCTTAATAAGGGTGCTGTCACAGCAAGATTGCTGGGGGCAGATGAGGCCTCTGTGTGTCCTGGAGTCCCCTGGGTGACAGTAAGGGTGTGACAGAGCCGCCTGGACTAAGGCATGCAGTCACAGCCCTGACCTGCTTCGTTGCAGCCTGCCTATACCTGGACAATGTGCTGGTGGCCAAGGACGGAACTGTACTCTTCGACAACCCCCCTGCCCACGGTGTGTATGAGTTACCCTCCGGCAGTGGCCGAGCGTAGCCTGCCAGAGCAGGAAGGAAAACCAAGCCTCTGGTTTCTCTCCTAGATTCCTGCAACTCGCTCTTCCTGGCTCCGGAGGTGGCTGAGAAGAAACCCGTGACCGAGAAGGTAATCTGTGTTCCCTTATCCACCGGGGCCAGGGGACGGCTGCGACTACACCTCTACCTAGTCTTGAGGGCCGGATCCTGCCACTAGTAGCGGTTAATGGGTTTTATAAACTTTAAATGCAACTTACTTCCTCCCAGAACCTGAGGGTGGCTCCACCAGAGACTGGGAGATGCGCTCCTGGCCTCGCCTCCTCTGGGACAGGACCGGTGAAGGGAAGGATAGGGAGGATAGGGCCCCCCCCGCAGCGGACAGAGGGCGGTGGGGGGGGGCAGAGGCGGGGTGCGCGGAAGTGTGGGGCAGGGAAGGGCTGGCTAGTCGCGGGCCACAGGCGGAGTCCTGCAGCCAGAGAAGCCACAATTGGGAAAACACTTGCGGGCGGGGAGCCACACTCAAGCCAGGCTCTCTAGCCAGAGTTCAGGGAGGAGCAAAGTGACTTCAGAAGTTAGTTGCCTGTCCCCAAGAGCACCACAATGCACACGGGCCGCACTGGCTCGCAGAGTCTCAGCAAAGAGGTGCTCGGGCTCAGGGAGACTCGTGTGGCTAGGTGGTACCAGAGCAAGCCTGGAGGGACTGACCATTTCAGACCCAGAATCTAACATTCATGCGAACATCCAGATGTCAGCTGAAAATCGTTCTACCAGAGCCAGGAAGATCTCAGACAGTGGGAGGAAAAGACGGTGGCAACCCTGAGATGACGAAAATGTTAGAAACAGGTGGGACCTGGTGGTGCACACCTTTAATCCCAGCATTTTGGAGGCAGAGGTAGGAGGGTCGCTGTGAGTTGGTTGGGGACACCCTGAAACTGCATAGTGAATTCCAGGTCAGTCTGGGCTAGAGCAAGACCCTACCTCAAAAAACCAAAAGAAAAGAAAAAAAAAAAAAAAGAAACAACAGAAAAACATTTTGTTTGTTTTTCGAGGTAGGGTCTATGTGGTTTCAGGCTGGCCTAGAACTCACAGTGATCCTTCTACCTCTACCTCAGAGTGGTGGAATTAATGTCTGAATATTAAACAACAAAAAGAAAGGAAGGAAGGAAGGAAGGAAGGAAGGAAGGAAGGAAGGAAGGAAGGAAGGAAGGAGGAAGGAAGGGGAAGGGAAGGGAAGGGAAGGGAAGGGAAGGGAAGGGAAGGGAAGGGAAGGGAAGGGAAGGGAAGGGAAGGGAAGGGAAGGGAAGGGAAGGGAAGGGAAGGGAAGGGAAGGGAAGGGAAGGGAAGGGGAGGGAGGGAGGGAGGAAGGAAGGAAGAGACGAGAAAAGGAAAGACAACACTAAGCTGGGGAAATGGTTCAGTGGATAAACTGCATGGCACACAAGCGCACAAAGTTTGAGTCCCTAGGCCCCTTGTCAAAGGTGGCCTTATAAGAGGTGGACACAGGAGAATTTCCCAGAAGTTTATGAACCAACTAATATACCCCTGCCAAATGTGAAGTAGAAGGCGACAGTCCATCCCAAAAGTTGTCCTCTGACCTCTACACATATTGTGGCATGTACATCTAAACCCACACACATATGCACACCAAAGAGAAGAAAGTAGCTTTCATGGGGGAAGGGAAAGTTCACATGGGAGCAAGTTTCTTCTGGGTGATCTTAGATATTGAAAGTGTGGAGAAAGCTAGGCGTGGTGGTGCACACCTTGAATCCCAGCACTCAGGAGGCAGAGGTAGGAGGATCGCAGTGAGTTTGAGGCTTCCCTGAGACTACAGAGCAAATTCCAGGTCAGCCTGGGCTACAGTGAGACTCTACCTCGAGAAAAAAAAAAAAGGAAGGAAGAAAGTGTGGAGAGTGCCGCAGACTGACTCTCGGGGAGATCAGGACCGAGGGAGAACAAGGGCGAAGGCTCAGCGAGGTCGCCGTGGACGTAGCAGGAGAGAACCATCCACCCAGAGTCCTCTGTCCAGAAAAACGACCACGTGTCAAGATGGCCTCAGAAAAGGGGAAATTAAGATTTCATCACTAGATGATCTACTTTGAGGAAAGGAATGGCTAATGGAATTTTTTTAAGCAGAGAAGAAATTGTGAAAGAAGTCTATGTTCATACCTCCCTTAACACACCTGATCTCAGAAGGTAAACAGGGTTAGACTTGGTTAATACTTGGATGTAAGAAATTATGAAAGGAATCTCAAAATATTAAGAAGACAACCTAAGCAAAAATACATGTAAACGTAATAATGCTTTATCTTCTTGAACAATCCAAATTATGTTTGGTGTACAAAGTAAAATTTATACAGCTTCATTTGGTTATAAACATGTGGAAGAAATATTTAAAATATCCACAAGTTGAGCCGGGCATGGTGGCACACACCTTTAATCCCAGCACTTTGGAGGCAGAGGTAGGTGGATCGCCATGAGTTCAAGGCCACCCTGAGACTACATAGTGAGTTCCAAGTCAGCCTGGACTAGAGTGAGACCCTACCTTGAAAAAACAAACCAAAAAATATATATCCAAAAGTGGATGAAGGCAACAGGATGAAGAGAATGGTATGCAAACTGTTGAGATGTGACATCAGACAACTAAGCAAGTAACTTATCTGTGAGCAATACCTGGAATAATCATTAGAATAACTGCATGTTTATACACAGGGGTGCTCTCAGAAACACTATACATAAACCAAAGTGGAACTAGAAGGAAGAAAAGTAAGAAGACACAAATCGACAAAATGGCAAGGATGGAAGAGGAGGCACCTCTGTAAACTACAGACATGAGGGTAGCAAGGGATACCAAAAACAACCCCACACATGCACTTAATGGTTTGGGTGACATGAGCACAAACTTCTCAACCCACCAAGCATGAAACAGGTCATTTGAATAGTCCCTAGCTTTCAATGGACTTGAAGTTGTAATTTTGAAATTCTTCAGAATGTATCTCTTGTCCCAAATGTCTTCACAAGAAAATTATAGCACTTGTTTATGAAAGGATAACACCTATCTTACACCATCTTTTCCAGAAAACAGAAGAGGAAGAATGCTTCCCAGTTTGACTCTATGAAACTCTTATCACCCTGATCTCCAAGTTAGACACAGTGTCAAAAAAAATCAGTCCTTCTCATGAATATGGCAAAAAGCCATAAAGTATTGCAAACAGGATTTAGCTATATATGAAAACAGTCCTATACCATGAAAAAGTGGAGTTTATTCCAGGAATGTAAGTCTGTCTCAATATTTGAACATCAATGAAGTAAACCATATTAACTGCCCAGAAGAGAAAAAATTCCATTATCATATTAACTAGTGTAGGAAAAAAAGCAATGGAGGGCAGGAGAGATGCTTAGAAAGCCTAAGGACCCATACATATTCAACTCTCCAGATCAGACCTTAGCCAGACACACAAAGGTGAGGCAGGCACAAGGTTGCACATGCCCACTAGGTGGCACAAGCGTCTGGAGTTTGATTTCAGTGGCTGAGGCCCTGGGTACCAGTTCTCTCTCTGTCTCTAAAAAAAGAAAGAGGGGAGAGGAGGGGAGGGGAGGGAGGAGAGGGGAGGGGAGGGGAGGGGCGGGGCAGGCAGGAGAGGAGAGGAGAAGGGAGGGGAGGGGAGGGGAGGGGAGGGGAGGGGAGGGGAGGGGAGGGGAGGAGAGGAGAGGAGAGGAGAGGAGAGGAGAGGAGAGGAGAGGAGAGGAGAGGAGAGGAGAGGAGAGGAGAGGAGAGGAGAGGAGAGGAGAGGAGAGGAGAGGAGAGGAGAGGAGAGGAGAGAAGAGGAGAGAGGAGAGAAAAAAGCAATGGACATAATTCAACATCCATTTATGACTTTGCAAAAAAAGAAAGAAAAACACACAGAAAATAGAAATATAAGAAACTTCTTCAGCTTAACAAAAAGCACCTACAAAAAAATAAGAAGCCGGGAGTGGTGGCACACACCTTTAATCCCAGCACCGGGAGGCAGAGGTAGGAGGATCACCTTGAGTTCAAGGCCACCCTGAGACTACATAGTGAATTCTAGGTCAGCCTGGGGTAGAATGAGACCCTACCTTGAAAAACCAAAAACAAAACAAAAATAAATAAATAAATAACACACAAGAACATCATAAAAGGAGGAAAAGACCATGACATCAAAATAAAAGAGAGACTGATTGAGATGGGGAGGGGACATGATGGAGAATGGAATTTCAAAGGGGAAGGGGGGGTATTATCATGGAAAATGTTAATAAAAATTGAGATAAATAAATAAATAACAAACCGCCAGTTCACATTGCACCTAATGACTGAAGACTGAATGTTTAAAACTGAGCACACACCTGTAATCCCAGCACTTGGGAGGCAGGAGGATCAAGGGTTCAAGGCCAGCTTTAGCTGCATAGTGAATATGAGGCCAGCATGGACTACATGACATCTGTTTCAGAGAGACCTGAAACAAAACAAACAAAAAAGCCAGGCATGGTGGCACATGCCTTTAATCCCAGCACTCGGGAGGCAGAGGTAGGAGGATCATTGTGAGTTCAAGGTCATTCTGAGGAGACTATAGGTCAGCCTGGTCTAGAGTGAAACCCTATGTTGGGGTCGGGGGGCCGAGTACAAAGCAAAGGAAAACACATGCTGAAATGTCCCTCCATATCAGGAAGTCTTTGCTGACTCAAATAAGAAATAAGGCTTGAGTGGAGGAAGCATATTTCTCAAGCTCCTATCCTATTTATGTTTTTAGTCACATTAATATATTTTCTCCCTTACTTCATTAAATATTAGTCAATTTATTATTTATGCAACCAGTACCTGAGAAGAGCAGCACCACAGTGGCTAGGAAGCAGAGAAAAAAGAATATTGGAGGGACCAGGGCAAAATAAAGCCCCCACTAAACTTATTTCTTCTACTTAAGCTCCACTTCCTAAAGTTTCTATAACTTTCCCAAATATAGCCACCAGACTAGGGCACACATTAGCCTATGGAGACATTTCATATTCAAACCTCAGCGGTGTGGCTCATTAACAACAAAAAAGTCATAGTTGAACCAAGAATGTATAGAATTTACTGTTCTATGTGGTGCAAATATTCCCATACAGCCAACTTCCTGCCTTGGGGGCCAGAGAATGTGCAGCTGGGACACCCCTGACATTGGAGAGGTAGATGACCCAAGAGCCAAGTCAATACTCAACCTGAGACCACAGGATGAGGAAGCTGCCAGTTCTGAGTGCTTACTAATGACTCCTAAAATTAAACTTTCCTTTGTGTTTTTGTTGTTGTTGTTGTTTTGGTTTTTCTAGGTAGGGTCTCACTCTTTCTCAGGCTGATCTGGATTCACTATGTAGTCTCAGGGTGGCCTCAAAGTCATGGCGGTCTTCCTACCTCTGCCCACCCCCCAAATGCTGGGATTAAGGGTGTGCACCACCATGCCCAGCTCAAAATTAAACTCTTAATTTTGAAGTCACTGAAGTGCCCCACAGTGGCTTCTTGCTTGAAATGTACTGCATTTAGTTTTAAAATTTGATGCAGGTCTATTTATCAATTACTCGATTTGTGATAAGTTATGGATAGTGCTTTTTGTTTGGTTGTTTTTGTTTTTCGAGGTAGGGTCTCCCTCTAGCCTACGCTGACCTGGAATTCACTATACAGTCTCAGGGTGCCCTCAAACTTACAGTGATCCTCTTACCTCAGTCTCCCAAGTGCTGGGATTAAAGACATGTGCCACCATGCCTGGCTTTTTTGTTGTTGTTGTTTGTTTTGTTTTTCGAGGCAGGGTCTCACTCTAGCCCAGGCTGACCCGAATTCACTATGGAGTCTCAGGGTGGCCTTGAGCTCACAGTGATCCTCCTACTTCTGCCTCCCAAGTGCTGGGATTAAAGGTGTGCACCACCACGCCTGGCCATGCCTGGCTTTTGGATAGAGCCTTTGATGTCATGTCTCCAAGGTCCTGTCCAAGCCCCTCATCCCCCCAAATTCCTTTGTTTTCTTTCAGCAGTTTCCATGTACATGAGTATGTGCATGCAGGTGTGTGCACATGCATATGGAGTCCAGAGTACAACCTCAGGTGTCATCCTCAGGAATGCTTCCCAATTTTTAAGATAGGGTCTGTCATTGACCTGGTACCAATTAGACTTGACAAGCTGGATCATCCTGTCTCTACCTTCCTAGCACTAGGATTTCAGGCATGCTCCACCATGCCTGGAATTTACATTAGATCTTATGCTTTCAAAGCAAGCACTTTACTGAGTGCCATCCATTTTTCTAGCTGTTTTATATTTTTGTTTTAAATAATTGGGCTGAAACTGGGGCATCATACATACTAGGCAAGCACTCTACCCTTGAGTGAGTTACATCACCAACGTTTCTTTCTTTTTTTTTTTTTTTTTTTTGGTTTTTCAACATAGGGTTTTCACTCTAGACCAGGCTGACCTGTAGTTTCATGATGGTGGCAAACTCACACAGGGGTCCTCCTACCTCTGCCTCCAGCGTGCTGGGATTAAGGTGTGTGCCGCCACTCCTGGCTCTGTTCTTTTTTGTTTGTTTTTTGCTTTTCTGAGGTAAGGCTCACTCTAGCCCAGGCTGACCTGGAACACTCACTCTGTAATCCCAGGCTGGCCTCGAACTCACCGTGATCCTCCTATGTCTGCCTCCTGATTGCTGAGCTTAAAGGCATGTGCCACTATACCCTACAGCTTTGTTCTTTCTTATTGAAATAAATTGTCATCCCAGGAACAAGTCAGGAGCATGTGTTTGTCAAAGGTTGCTACGGATGGAGTTGGATAAAAAACAAGGAGCATATACTATGAGCCATCCATGTATGCACTGACAGAAGAGGGCAACTTTACCTAGGTGCTGCTTCCCTCCATCAGAGACCCAGTGTGGCTGCTGTGTAGACACAGAGGAAGGGGAGATCTGTTCCAAGGACCTGTTGTTAATCATTTGGTAGCACACTACTGGCTGGGAGGGGTCCCAGCAGGGTGGGTCCTGGAAGCTTTTCACAGACACAGAATTTGGGGTAAATGAGGCCTTGTTAATCACGCAAATCCCCAGGCTGTGTCTCACTGGGTTCCACAGGTGTCTAGCTGGGGTGGTACTCCAGACTTTGAGTGGGTTTAGTGTCTCTTTGGGGCCTGGCAAGTTCCAATGGCCTTACTGCTACCACCTACTTCCCCTCTTCCTCTCCCTGTCTCTCCCAGGCCTCTGTGTACTGTGTGGCTGCAGTCCTGTGGACAGCAGCCAAATTCAGTGTCCCCCATGATCAAAAGCTGTCCCTGACACGCCGACTCAAGACACTCCTCCTAGACATGGCCAGGCGCCACGCCCCAGATCGGCCATCTACAACTGAAGCCATCAAGGTAACTAACTGCATTATGATCAGACCTGTCCCCGGTCCCAGGCATTGGGGGACAGCTTTGGGCCACCACCATGGCCTGTGATGCTGAAACCACTGCTGACTACAGTTGTCTATGGAATCCCTTTGGCCTGTTATGATGCACATTACAGGTTGTCATGTCTTGTGCATGTTACAGGGACTGATTCTGACCTGGTCCTGTTGTGGCTCTGTAACCTCATCCTTCTTCCTAGCTTCCTGCCTCTTACCACCAGCATACTGAGTAGACTGTGACACCCATCCCCAGCTCCTGCCATCATGGGCTGTGGCTCATCTTCAGTTTTACTCACAGCTGCCATAGGCTGGAAGTCCAGACATCAGGCCACCTGGGTCTAGGATTCTGAAGAGAAGTGCACAGGGCCTCCCTGTTACCAGTGTCCTCAGGAGAAATAGGGCTGGAGAAGCAGCACTGGCGCCTGAGCTGCCCGTACTAGCCAGATGGGTATCTCCTTGCTTTCAGGTATGCAGCAGCTACCTCCTTCAAAGAGGCATGGACAGCAGGAAGATTCTAGCACATCTACGAGCATCCACCTACAAGGCAAGACGGTGTCCTCCAACGCTCACAAGGGCTCCTTCAAACTGTCACAAGCATTCATAGGAGCATTGTCTCCTGGTGCTTTGTAGACTAATGGGAAATCTAGGGATAGCCACCCTCTTAGATCCACTCCCAGCAGCCCCTTCCTCGGACAGGTGGGGAGTGCTAATCACCAAACCAAGTGTAGGCATTTTGCCCTAGAAGGCTAACCACTCTCCAATCCTCCATAACCTTTACATAGTTGCCTGTCAACCCCCTGAGTGATTGGGGAATCCAGAGCAGGTCTCATAGCAAGGTCAACAGGTGACAACCCCACCCTCCCCAGAGTCACTAGGCTGCCAGCAAGCTTTGGGGGTTTGTTCTTCACCATCTTTCCATTCTCAGAAACCCACCACAGCCTCACTACAGTGACCCCCAGGGCTCTGCGTCTTGAGGACACACCCCCTCGGTGCAGTTTCCCTGTTCCACAAAAAACTCCTTGCACTGGCCAGCAGTTAGACTGAGGACTGCAGAGTAAACATCCATGCCATACCTTCAGGGTCCTCATTTTCCCCTGACCTGCTGCTTGTGACCTTTCATGCCAGGTTCACCCAGAGGAAGAAACCATCAGTCTCCAAAATGCCTTCTCAGTGGTTGAACTGAAACCTCACATGGTGCCTGCCTCTGAGTCCAGCTCAGGTAGGCCTGCCCCCAGACTTCCTGCATCTCATGCTCACATCTATCCCCACCATAGTCCTGCCCTGAATATACACCTATAACCCATGTCACTCAGAAAGGGGGCCAGCATGTGTTGGTCAAGGCATGTGATTCACACTTGGCCTTGGCCCTGTCTCCTGCACTGAGGACTCAGCCCCAGATTCTCTCTGTCTCTGACAGAGAATTTATGAAGCTAGCCCCAGCCTTCCCTCCCTGTCTGCATTCTTATCTTCCCTCTCCCCTCTAGTCCTCCTCCTTCCCAGCTTCCTCCTCACAGAGCCCCCTAGCAGAAGAAACCCCTCTTCAGCAGCCTCTGACCCCTCATTACAAGCCCTTTCCAGGCACTGTGACTGCCCCCATAGAATGGCACTTGGGGACCTATCAGAGGCATGGTGTTCAGCTTTGGGTTCTTTTTGATTTTTGTGGGGTTTTTTTCTTTTCTTTTCTTTTCTTTTGTTTTTCGAGATAGGGCCTTGCTCTAACCCATGCTGCCCTGGAATTCACTATGTCGTCTCAGGGTGGCCTCAAACTCCTGGCAGTCCTACTTCTACCTCCTGGAGTGCTGTGATTGAAGGCGTGCACCACCACGCCAGGCAACTTCAGGTTCTTAAATGCAGGGTCACTTTAGGGCATCTACAGCCCCCTCAACCACCTCCTTCTTCCACCCCTACACTGCCTGTTTTCCCCAGGTTTCCTGCAGGTCAGCAGTGACACTGGGATCATTGCTGTGCCAGGGCCTGTGCCTGGTCCACCCTCCTGCTGTGAAGGAGCCTATGAGCTGCCAGCAGCCTTCACCTCTGAGGCCACTCACTTTAAGCCTATAGTCCTTGCTCAGGACACAGGTGGGGCCAGGTGAGTGTCCCTACTCCCTACTGGCAGCAGCCCAAGCACAGGAGTCTCCTCTTGAGCACTCTTCTTCTCCCACAGGGACCAGCTTGCCTTGTCCTCAGACAAGAAGCCCAAGGAGAGAAGCAGTCAGGTGGACAGGGAGGGCTCAGGGAAGAAGTCAGCCCAGGAACTTGCTGAGAACATTAGCCTGACGACCCCTGACCAGCCACTGTCAAGTCTAGGACTGCTGGAAGCATCCTCAAAATCATCTGGGGACTCTGTGCCCTGCAGCTTGAGCCAGGAGTGCTCCTACCCACCAGGCCTCACCCTGGCCACCCAGCCAGGGGGGACCACATTAGGGACACCCACCTTTCCTGTCCCTGGTCTGTCCCCTGAACACAGATCAGATGGGCAGGGCTCACCTGGAACCACTCTGTCCTCAACCTCACCTGGCCATGGCCTATATCACCCATGCAAGCATCCCAGGGGCAAGGCTGCTGAGCCAATGGGCCCTCAGCCAGCCACACAGGGGCCCACCCTGGGTGCGGTGAATGCAGACAGTCAGCCTGAGAAGCCTCGTCCTGCAGACCGCAAGCTCTGTCCATCCAGCCTGGATGCTTCATGCTCCCCTGAGACAGCAGCCTGCCCTTCACTGCAGGAGGCCATGCGGCTCATCCAGGAGGAATTTGCCTTCGATGGCTACCTGGACAATGGGCTGGAGGCACTGATCATGGGTATGGGGGCCATCATAGGTGATTCCCAGGACCAGGGAGTGGCCAAGGGAGGTAAAATCAGCCTACAGGGCATCATTATGGAAAGGGACTCTAGGCCCCACTCATATGGCCTATGGAAGGCTGAGGTCAGTGAAAACAATTTCCAGAGCAGGTGCCTGGGAACATTAGGTGGGAAGAGAGGCCCAGAGTCCCTCCATGCCAACCATCCCAGCCCTGAGATCACTGTCCCACCCATGATCCAGAGCAAGGAAAACACATCCTAACCTGCCCTGTCCTTTGTAAACCAGGGGAGTATATTTATGCCCTGAAAGACCTCACCTTTGCCACCTTCTGTGGTGCCATATCGGAGAAGTTCTGTGACCTGTACTGGGATGAGCAGCTGCTGCAGAGCCTCTTCAAAGTAGTCAATGGACCAGCCTTACCCTCTGAGAGGTGGGTGTCTGGGCCTGGCCTTTCTCTCCTAGAGTCCCATATAGGCAGGACACTGAACCCTACTGGCATAGTTCCCATAGCCTCCCTTATTCCCCTCTCTCACTGTCTTTGCCCCCTCTGACTTCCCTAGTCCAGCCCAGGGAAATTCCATGGCACTGGGTATGACAGTTGTGGTTGGGAGCAAGGACAGGGGCAAGAAGAAGCACAGTGATAATTAGCAGTTCTCCTACCTGGTTGGACAAAAGTAGCAAAAGACAGCCAGTCATGCTACCACATATAATTCTATCGCTTAGGAGGCAGAGCCAGGAAGATCTCAACAAGGTTGAGGCCAATGTGGCTTACATAGTGCATTTCAGATCAGCCAGGGATCTTGATGCACCAAGATCTTGTCTCAAAAACCTAACTAAGCCAGTGTTGTGGTGCACGCCTTTAATCCCAGCACTCAGGAGGCAGAGGTAGGAGGATTGCCTTGAGTTTGAGGCCACCTCAGCCCTGCACCCAACCCAACAGCAGTATTCCCACAGCTCTGAGAAGGCTTGTGCCTAACTTCTGTCCAGCAGGGCTTGGTGAGATCAGTGCCAGGGAGCTGGCCAGCAGAGGTGACAGGGTCCTATTCTGTTCCAATGTGTGCAGTGAGGCTCCATGCTGGGGCCTCGCTGTATAACCCCAGGCCTCACCCACATAGAAGCTGATGGTTGTTTCATTATTAGCACCTCTGAAGAGCCAGGGGCCCAGCCAGATGATTCACCCAGCAGCTGCTCAATGTCCAGCAAAAGGCCCTCACTGCACGGACTGGGTAAGAGACATAGGGACAGTGATACCTGACATTGGTGGGTCCTCAGGTCCCTCCAGTTGCAGCTAGACAGTTCCAAGAAAGCTTTCAGTATCAAGGGCATCCCTACACTGGGGGACGCCAAGAAGCCTAGGCCTTGGGTCAGGGGCTGTAGGATGAGAGGCTTCCCCTCCCTTCAAGAACAAGCTCCATACTGGCTCTTGACATCTCACTTGAAAGCGAAAGCCATTTAAACACTAGAGTTGGCTTTCCCAGTTGTTAACTCAGGCCACAGGGCAACTGAAATCTCTAATTTCCCAAAGTAGTCTCAGGACGGTGCAGTGGCTGGCCACACAGGCAACTCTTGGGACAAGTGCAGAGCTGTAATCATCCAAGTCTGTCCGCTGGCTAGACAAGACCATGACAATGGCTTTGTTCCTACTTAAGCAAATCAGAGAGCAGGTAAACAGGCCTGGGCAGGTGGTCTACCTGTTTCAACATGGGCAGGGAAACAGGAGTCTACCTGCATAAAATGGAAGCCTCTGGAGTTGACAGAGCCTTGAATACCCTAGCAGGTTTGTGTGTAAAATGAGAGGTGATTTAATTTTAATTGCTCTAGAAGAACAGATGGGACTGGCAGGAACAGGTCTCAGCAGAGGTCAGAGCTGGAAGACAAAGTTCATTCAGGTCCCACAGAAATTTAAAGCAGGATGAATGCCTGGAGGAAGTGGGTTCAGGGAGGACACACTCCTGATTGAGCCTCTCTTCACAAACACCTCAGTGTCCTTGGAGTGTGTCCTCTCAGCTCCACTGGCATGACAGCAATGGCTGGGACCCTTCAATAGTGTTCTAGTCTCCCCACCCCCACTGACAGAAGTGGAAGTGCTGACCACTGACCATCATCTCTTTCTTTCAAGGCAAAGAGAAACCAGCTGTAGCCTGGGGCAGTGGGGGCCCCTGCTCACCCACTGCACTGTCAGACATAGACTCTGACATGCTCTCCCAGGGAAACTTTGAGGTAGGATTTCGGTCCCAGAAGTCAATAAAAGCCACACGAGAGCAGCAGCATGAGACTGGAGTGGATGGGCAGCCAGGCCCAGGAAAGAAGCCAGCTCACAGGATTTCGGACACAGTGGCCCAATTGACCAGGCCTGAGGAAGGCAACCTGGCTATGTCCCCAAGCCCAGCGGAGTTCCAGAGCTGCAGCCCAGGCTGGTCTAGTGCCTTCTATGAGGCTGAATGCTTCGGGGCTGACGTCTACAACTATGTGAAGGATCTGGGAAGGCAGAAGGCCATTGAGCACCCTGAGCCCGAAGCCCAGAGCCCTGTGAGTCCAGGGCCTCTTTCCCACTGTGGGTGGTTGGGGCACTATGGCCTAAAGAGCACCATGGGGAGTGAGGTTCTTATGCAGGCAAGGCTTCCATGTCATCCAGGGAGCATGGTGGGGCTCCAAGAATACCTTGACCAGGTATTTCCAGTCCTTGTGCTTCACTTGGCTTCTTTGAGCCTGTTATAGAGGTACTGTACTATGAGCATGCGTTCCCATATATGGAGGACAAGAAGTGTCTGTTCTCTGGGAGGGGGGATTGTCACTTGATCCTTATATGGACAGGTTGTATCTCCTGGCAGGTAGCTACAGGTACAGCAGCCTCTCCTCTGTGTGGCCCCAGCCCTTGTGCAATACCACTAACACAAGGGAGCAAGCATCAGAATAACCATGCCTGTTAGCCAAGTCCAGCCTGGGGTTGGTGTAGCCTGTGAAGTTTTTGCTGGTTAGAAACAACCCAGGCTCCTTCATGGTCAGCAGAGAACAAGGAGGCCTGAGTAAAGCAACCAAGCCTAGCCAGTATGGTGTGCAAGAAAACCCCAACAGAGCTCTGGAGGCAAAGCCATTACCTGTACCTTGGGGGCCTACAATGACAATAAACCCCATTGAGTTTGTAGCCACACAAACCCAGGGCCTCCAGGGTCTTGGAAAGGAGAGAAACTCATGGCATCTCTAAGGACTGAAGGGGGACAGTACCGCTCCATGCTTAAACACCATCTGAACCTCCTGGCTAGCCCTTCTTTGCTCACTCCCTGCTATTCATGAGTGCTCACTTTAATGCTGAGCCTAAAAAGTAGAGGAGATCCCCAGGTGTGAGAATGAGGTTCACATCTCTGAAGCTCTTGTGTTCTCTGGGCATGTGCATGGGGTCTACTGCAAAGAGTCTTACAGCTGGCCTCCACTAAATGACCTACTGCCTAATAAGGCCTATAGCCCAACCATAGCATCTCCACTCACAGAATTACATATGGCTCAGCTTTGCTGCATGAGAATGCCTTTGGTCAGGAAGACAGACTCCTGGCCCCTAGTAGCCACTGGGACCTTGTTCCTTCAGCTCTATGGGTATATTAAGTTACTTTTCTTGTTGTGATAAAACATCTAATAGAAGTAAGTTAAGAAAGGAAAAAAGAAGAAAAGAAAGAAAGGCCAGGCATGGTAGCACATGTCTTTAATCCCAGCACTCAAGAGGTGGTAGGAGGATTGCTATTGAGTTAGAGGCCAGCCTGAGACTACATAGTGAATTCCAGGTCAGCCAGGGCTAGTGTGAGACCCCGCCTCAAAAAAAGAGTTGGGGAGGGTTTATTCCAAGTCACAGTTCATGCAGATACAGTCTATCATAGCAGGAAAGACTTGGTGACAGGAGTGCAAAGTAGCTGGTAACATCCAGTCTTCAGTTAGGAAGCAGAGATAGATGAATGCTGCTGCTCAGCCAGAACTCTCCTTTTTATGCAGTAAGAATTTGGCTACTGGCAGCCAGGCATGGTAGTGCATGCCTTTAACCCCAGCCCTCAGGAGGCAGAGGAAGGAGGATCACTCTAAACTCATGACCAGCCTGGGACTACAGAGTGAGTTCCAGGTCAATCTGGACTAATGAGACCCAGCCTTGGAAAAAACAAAGGAAAGAAAAGAATTCAACCAATGGGACAGTGCTGTTCACTTTTAGTGTGGCACTTTTCCACCTAGAAAATCCCGCATAGGCATGCTCAGATATTCGGTCCATGGCGATTCTAAATCCTGTCAAATTGACAACTGAGATTACCATCACAATGAATCCTCACCTGACATCTCCGATGTCCTTCATAGGTGATTACACACTGTGAAGCCCCCAGGGCAGAAATCCTCCTGGGATCGCCAGCTCCCCATCTGCCCCCACCTTGCCAGCTAGCAGTAAACAAATTAACTGCCGCAGAAATCACCAGCATGGCTACTCATCGCCATTTTCCTATTATTATATGGAGCTAGTGTCATGATATGAATTATAGAGTGAGGGTGCTAACACCAGGACAGCCTGAAACAAAGCTTACCTGAAGCCAGGTGCTAGGAACCACCAGCCTGGGCTGGCCAGATATGGAGGATCATAAGTCTCATAATATTTGATAGTAAGGAAAGGGCCCATGGACATGAATGTCTGCTGTAATCTTGTTCTATAAGAAACCTGGGCCCTGTCCCTAAAGGGACCCTGAAAACTTCCTTTGAGACCAGCTCAGGAAGAAAGGCTTGGCTCAGGGATAGCATCTGTTCTTGACTGTGATCTTGTAATTAATTGAACCATGTTTCCTAAAACTTGTCCTGAATTGCTGGAAGGCATTGGTGAACACCTATCCTAATAAGCCACCTGACCACAACCAATACACATAGCTCCTACCTAGGAATAACTCACCAACAAGAATCTGATCCTAGAAGGGTGTAGCTACCTAGGAGGGGAGCTAAAAGGGGGCAAGGGATGACCCTTTTTTGTTCTTTATCCCACTCATTTGGGGGAGAAGCCAGATGAGCTGCTTGTGGCCTTATTAGTTTGGTGGGTTTAGGTAAGCCCAGACACAGGCCTCAGAACTCCCTCTAGCCAGCAAACAGCAGAGAATAGCCTGTGAGGTACAGCTCACCTGCATGTTCCAATCTTGGTCTGCATGGATACCTCAGTGACAAGATATTATTACTGTATACAAAGGGTAGGCATCAGCCACAGACAGCTATGGGCCACTGGAACAGAGGTCCACATGACTAAGAAACAGGCATTTTGATCTAATTTTATTTTAATAACCCAGATGGCCTCAGATGTCCAGCGGCTCCATTTGAGAGACCCAGTTGTTAGGTGGGCACATCATGGTACAACCCAGACCTGAGTCTCTCCCTGCCCAGGAGAAGCTGGTCCAGCTGTCCCTCAGTGGAAACCAGACTGTCTAATGTCAGAGCCCAGGCTCTCCTCTAAGATCTGACTTGGAAAATTGGTGTCATAACAGCTTTGGGGCCAGCTGGAGCATCCAGCAAGCTTTCTCAGCAAGTGTTTTTGGCCTTGATGGAGACCTTATGAGGTTTAAGTCAGCTTTCTCCATTTCATTTCTATAGATTCACATCCCACCTCAGGTGAGAGATCTGAATATATCCACAGTCCCTGGTGTGGCAAGCCTTGGGATTCCTGGCCTCACAATGAGACTCAGCAGGGGGCCTGGATTCTGCTCAAATTTTATGCCTTCCACAGCTGCCTGTGGTCTGGGCAGCACAGTTGCTAGCACTGACTGTC
The DNA here is from genome assembly GCF_020740685.1 of Jaculus jaculus. NCBI lineage: Eukaryota > Metazoa > Chordata > Mammalia > Rodentia > Dipodidae > Jaculus > Jaculus jaculus. Next base: position 546,086 of record NC_059102.1, on the reverse strand, counting down.
CTGTGGTCACCAGTTGCTGACACAGTATGAAGAGAAAGACAGCCACTGCTCTGGAAGTAGCACTCTATCTCTAAGTCTCTAAACACCTGTGTTTTTAAATCTTGCTGGGCCCCTCAGCACAGCAACCAACTGGGGAGCAATAGGATTTGGGGGCACAGATTCAAGTCTGGATTTGAACTGCCTCTATCACCAATGGCACTAGACATAGCTGGTTCACAGATCAGGGGAGATAGCTTTAGCAGGAGCTAGTCACCCCTGGCCAGGGCCTCAGCCCAGCCTTTGCTGTCATCCACATTCCATTCCGAACCACCAGAGTTCCCATTCTATCACTGTCAATCCTCAGCTGGACCCACAACCTAACTACAATCAAGGAGACTGTCTCTGTCCTCTCATCTCAGCAGGGAGGAGCTGTCTCTGGATTCTCACCATCTCACTCTCAACCTCAGCCTCTGATGACATGGAGAGGACACTGCCTGGAGCAGAGCTTCCCTGCCAGGCACAGAAGGCATCTTGTAGGAACAGAATTATTTCTTCCTGAGTGCACAAACATCTCCAGCTTCTCCTTTTGTAACCAACTCAGACACAGCTGGTGCTGGGCACCTATAAGCAGAGCCTAGGATCCATAGATCTGGCTAAAGTCTTATTTCTTGAGGGCCTGGGACTGACTTAGCTAATGTCCCACTCCATATTCCAGGCAAGAACTGAAGTCTCAGGCACGTTCAGGAGAATCTAATATGGGTGTGCACACATTCCCTCAGCTGACGTGGCCAGGAAGGGTGAGGGCAAACCCTTTCATGCTTCCCAACCAACTACCATGATCCAGCCACTGGTTTCCAAGAACCAGGATTTGAAAGCTTAGCTGTACATGTTATAGGAATCCATATGGCTGGGATACTTTAAGCATGATTTAAAAAGAAAGGCCATGACCCAGCTGGGTGTGGTGGTATATGTCTATAATATCAGCACAGGGAAACAGAGAGGGAGGAAGGTTGTGAACATGAGACCAGATTGTCTCTTTGAAAGAAGAGAAAAAAGAAAGTCACCCCAGAATGGAAGTGACATATTTTGGAACTTCCCATCTCTTCAATGATCTGTCCCTCCCCAGTGCCTCAGCTACAAATCCAGGACACAGTGCAACTATGTGCTCCAATAGGTAGCAAACTTCAGTTCCAACACAGTCCCATAAGGTACATGGGGGCCACACATCAGAGCCAACTGTACAGACACTATCCCCTAAGTGCACCCCAGGACCTAATAAGGTAAATGTCCCCTTGGGGTTCTCCTGTGGCCAGAGAAGGAAAGTACCCTTGAGCCCAGTACTGGCAATGGAGTCTGGAGATAGTGGACCACACACATAGGGCTGCCTTTGGCTTGCTGAGTAGGCCTCTTACGTCTGTGGACCCCTGACCTGCAACTCATCTTCAAGAACAGAGAGGTGGGGCTGGAGAGATGGCTTAGTGGTTAAGCGTTTGGCTGTGAAGCCCAAGGACCCTGGATTGAGGCTCGATTCCCCAGTACTCACATAAGCCAGATACACAAGGTGGCACATGAATTCTTTCTCTTTCTCACTGCCCCTTTCTCTGTCCGTTGCTCTTAAATAACTAATAAAAATGAGCAATTTTTTAAAAAAGAGGGCCGGGCGTCGTGGCACATACCTTTAATCCCAGCACTTGGGAGGCAGGGGTAGAAGGATCACTGTGAGTTCGAGGCCACCCTGAGACTACATAGAGAATTCCAGGTCAGCCTGGGCTAGAGTGAGACCCTACCTCGAAAAACAAAAATCTAAAAAAAAAAAAAAAAGAGTACCCCAGGCTCTGGCCCTCTTCAGAAGCAGGTACGTGGGGCCAGCCTGGTAGATGAGGGGAAGGAGACCACAGGAGACATGTATTGAGAGTGGGCCACATCTCAATGACCAGGCTGTCAACCCAGGGACACTGATGGGGTCTGGCATTCTTGGATGATCAGGTCACCAGGTTCCTATTTCAGAGTGGACCCCTGGAGCCCACTTCTTTTGAGGTGCTTATCTTCTTCATTCCTTTTGTCCTCCCTGGATCAACCAAATGGCTCCAGCCATAACACACACCACTGTGTTCTTCCTCATGAGCCAAGTGTCCCACAGGCATCCTCATGTCTGCATCTTGCTTGGAAGGCAAGTCATGCCTGACCTCATGGTTGATCTGGGCCTTCACACTGTGCTTCCTCTTAGGAGCTGGAGCAGCAGCTCATGATAGAGAAGAGAAACTACAGAAAGACTCTGAAGTTCTATCAGAAACTCTTACAGAAGGAAAAGCGAAATAAAGGTAATGTTTGCAGGTCTGCCTGCCACAGACAAAATGCTCCACTGCTCTTGGGAGCCATGTGCCAACTGTGCTCTACCCACAGGCTCAGAGGTAAGGACCATGCTGTCCAAACTGAGAGGTCAGCTGGATGAAATGAAGTCCAAGGTACAGTTCCTGGGCCTAGTCAAGAAGTACCTGCAGGCAAGTACCCTGCCCTCCTGCCCCCCTCCAGAGCAAGCATGGCCCTCAGATTTCCTTCAGTTGGAGCCAAGGAGTGGGCCACATTAGGTCACATACAAAATCCTTGTATGAGGGACCAAAGTGCCAAGAATCCCTGCCAGTACAGGTCAGAGGCAGGGTGACCCAGTACCTTCATCTCATATGCAGATACATACCCAGCAGACAGTCACGACTGGCTCCCCTCCCCCTAGGTCATGTACGCTGAGCGCTGGGGCCTGGAGCCCTGTGCCCTGCCAGTGATTGTTAACATTGCTGCGGCCCCCTGCGACACACTGGACTTCAGCCCCCTGGACGAGTCTTCCTCCCTCATCTTCTACAATGTCAACAAGCACCCATGCAGCAGTCGGCAGAAGAAGGCCCGTATCCTGCAGGCCGGCACCCCATTAGGACTCATGGCCTACCTCTACTCCAGGTGTGCCAGTTGGCCTGCAAGGGGACCCTCTACCCAGAGACATGAGATTGAGAGCCAAAGGGAAAAAAGCAAGTTAAAAGCACTATCTAGGATGGGTTGTACTTTTACTTAGAAAAGTGTTAGGTTTGAGGTTGACTTTATATTAGCTGCTGCCTGCTACATGGCCAAACTGGTGGCCCAGAGGTCTCAGGGTATGCCCAGGCAGCACTGTGGGACAGCTAGGGGCAGGATTAGCCTGCCCCTGGCCTCAAACAGTCACCCACAGGAGCCTCTGAGGCACAGTCTGGGCTCCATCTGAATCACTAACCAAAATCCCTCATGATGAACATTGGGCTCAGCAGCTCAGCACACTTAATGGCCTGGGTCTTTTTTGGTGTGGATACTGCCTTAGTGCCAGACAGCCCAAGGGGAAAATGCTGGACTTCTTGCTCACCCTAAAGCAAGAAGAATCCTCAAGTTCACTTACCTGTGCCTGGACACAGGACCGTTCACGGGTCTTGGGACTAGATCTCAGCCCTCCCTCCTCTAGCCCTTTCTTCACCTTTTCTTTACCCTTTCTGGTCCATTTCCTTATTCTGTTCCAAATGGCCTCAGCCTCACCTTAATTCCAGGCAACTCAGACCCCCTACAGTTCTCTTCAACCCAAGGTCTGACCTATGCCCAGGCCTGGGGCCATGAAGAGGCCATTCCTGTCCTGACATCACTATGGATCCCCTGGGATCCTCTTTGAGGTAGAGGCTATGGAGATCCCAGATCTGATCAGAGTGTTATCAAGTCCAGAAGTCATAATCAGGGGATGAAGGCCCTCTACAGAAACCCAGGTCTCCTGGGGCTATGGCCTCATCCCCACAACCCTATTTTCCCAAGGTGAGCTACACTTTGCTGTGTTAGGTTCAATCAGGTATTCCAGGCTAACCCTCACACCCAGCTGTTTCCTCCTTACCTACAACATGGTACACCCATGCTCACCATTGAGTCTCAGTGCTATCACAGAAGACACATATGGTGTATACTTGAAGTGTGCATGAGTAGTGGGTACTTTTTGTGTGGTATGTTGGAGTATTGTGTGATATGGTCTGCAATGTGTGTGATATGTATGTGTATAGTGTGTTGTAAGGGTATATAAGGTATTGTGTGGTCTAGCATGCATTTGGGAAAGTATGTTTGTGGTGTTGTGTGATATAGTGTACATGATTGCAGGAGCATATATGTATGTGGGTATATATGTATATGGTATGGGTATAATGTGTGGTAAGAATACCATGTACACGAGTACATGTCTAGGGTACTGCATAGTATGGGACATGCGGAGTCTAAAGATATTATGTGGCGTGTGTGGATGGATGTGTGATACACTTGTGTGAGTGTGAGTGATATGGTGGGTATGAGGTATTGTGTGGTTTGGTGTGTGTGATGCATGTGTGGGAGCATGTAGGGTGTGGTTGGTATGAGGATATAGATAGTGCTTGTGATGCATGTGTGGAAGTGTATAAGGTAGGGTAGTTATGTGGTGTTACATGGTGTGGTGTGTGTGTGTGTGATATAAGTGTAGAAGTGTGTGAGGTGTGGTGGTGAGGTATTTAATAGTTTGAAGCATGTGAGTGGATGTGAATGTGAATATTTGAGCAAAGCACTGTACAGGGGAGAGCCTCCTTGGTGAAATGAGCACTCATAAAGGGCTTTTTTTTTTTTTTTTCCAGCTCGGAGAATTCCATAGTCACTGCTTTTGCAGGGCAAGCTAGACAGGAGACTGCTTAGTCCCAGTCCTAGGCTGCAGTCATTAGTGTCCTCATCTCCCAGAGGGCCACAGGGGTGGACTAGTGACCAAACTCCCTCAATCTTGGATATGTCTTCTACCTTAGAACTCCTCCCCTTGCAAGAACTCTTCACCATTCTTGCCACACTCCCCTCATTGTCACAGAACCACATGTAGTGTTCCTGTCAGCATCCCCGGTATGAGGCTTTCTAGGGCTCCCCAGAGTAGGCATGCCCAATGAAGCAGGAGGACCCCCACCTGCCTACTGTACCCGGAGGAGATTAAGCCCCTGTGAGCACATGGGACTCCTTGTTCTCATGCAGCCATCCTCCCATGCACCTCACTATGTGTGCACAGCAGGTGTCTGACCCCTACAGCCAGCTCTGAGTGTATAAAAGAGAACTGTAGGTGCCAGGGGCCACTCTGATAGTCAGTGTGGTGGCAGTGGAGGTGGCAGCAGGAGAGCTCCACCTTGTGTCAGGCAAGACAGGAACTTCAAATGAGATCAGGTCCCCTCTTTTACTCCTCTAGAACTCTCCCAACAAAAAGTATACACACAGCTCATAAGCACTTATATAAGAGTCTCTCACATGCTTACACAGAACTGTTTATTACCACTGAAACAGACCTCACATGCATTCATACACAAGTAAAACATGCCACACCCATCAATCTCACACACCCACATTACTTACACAGCATTCACCCACACAGAGATCTCACACATACCCAGAAAACAGACTCAAAGATCTCACATACTTTCACATTTATACACAGAAACTGCACACATAGAATATACGGCCACACTTACCCTGGAACACTCATTCACTGTGTTGCAAAGTTGGAGGGGGGGGCCAGGCTGGCCAGGCCCAAGGCTCACTCCCACACTCTGCCTCCAGTGGTGCTTTCCTTGAGGGCTATGTCCAGCAGTTTCTCTACACTTTTCGGTACTTCTGCACACCACATGACTTCCTGCACTTCCTCCTCGACCGCATCAGCAGCACCCTGTCCAGGTACTGCCACATGGGTTTCTTCTGTAAATATTTTATTATTTACTTATGAGAGAGAGAGAATAGAATATGTGTATGCCAGCGCCTCAAGCCAACTGCAAATAAACTCCAGACGCATGTGGCATGTGCTACAATATGTATCTGGCTTTTGTGGGCTCTGGGGAATCAAAGCTGGGTCCTTAGGCTTTGCAGGCAAGTGCCTTAACTACTAAGCCATCTCTCCAGTCTAATTGGAGTGGGCTCCTGGGTCTCCTTATCCAACCTGTGAAAGACCTTGATGGGGAAGTAGATACAGATGGCATCCCCGCCTCCTGGGGGGGAAGGCAAGGCATGACGGAGGAGCTGTGACAGACATAGAGAAAAGAACCCAGGAAGAGAGGGTGGTGGCTGGTGTCCCTGCATTCTAGGGGTTGATGAGAGACTGACAAAGCCCTTACCTGCTGACACAGGGGAACAGAGGGTGGCTCTGGCCAAGGCAGGAAGACAGGATAGAGTCAAGCCCAGCAGCTGGGAAAAGGCAGTCCCTGAGAAGTATCTGTGGGCCTAGTCTCCCTCCACAGGGCACCCATGGCCAACAGGCAGGGGACCAACAGGTGGGGGAGGGACAGAGAGGGGTGGTGGATAAAAGGGGACTATTCAAGTCTGTCTCCTCTGACCTGGCTTGTCACCTGAGCTCCCTGCACTTCTCACCCTGCACATGCCCAGTTGGGGCCTTTTGCTGAAGCCTGCCATCTGCCTCCAGGGCCCACCAGGATCCTACCTCAACTTTCACCAAGATCTATAGGCGGAGCCTCTGTGTCCTGCAGGCCTGGGTGGAAGACTGTTACACTGTAGATTTCATAAGGAATGCAGGGCTACTGGGGCAGCTTGAGGACTTCATATCATCTAAGGTGACTCCTGCATGGAACAGCCTACCCAGCCCTCTGGGCTCTGGCAGAGAAGCTAACTGGGTCCAGGAGTAACAGTTACACCACACCCTGTAATGCTTCTGTCTAGATTCTACCCCTGGATGGCTCTGCTGAACATCTGCTGGGACTGTTGGAGGTGGGCACTGACAGGCGAGCTGACAGTGCCTCTCGAGGCACAGACCTGGAGGATCCCAAGGAAGCAGAAGAGGACACCAAACCCTTTAACACCCTCTGCAAGAGGTTCTCAGAAGATGGCATCTCCCGGAAGGTGATGACCTTTCCCAGGGGAGGGGTTCTATAAAAAGGTATAGCCTGGGAGCCGGGCGAGGTGGCACACGCCTTTAATCCTGGCACTTTGGAGGCAGAGGTAGGTGGATCGCCGTGAGTTCGAGGCCACCCTGAGATTACATAATGAATTCCAGATCAGCCTGGACTAGGTATAGCCTGGGAAACATGGCATGCACACGTAAGTACAACTGTGTACATGTATAGATAGACATATATGCACATACACCTATGCAGATGTGCACCTATACACGCAGACACATTCACACATATAGGTGTACACTCATGTGCATATACATGCTGCTCATGTACATCCTAGGGACCCCCTGCTGGGCTGGCACTTCCTGCCCTGGGGAAGGGAGAGCCAGGGACCAATGGGGCTTAGACAATCTTAGCAAAGGTCCTTCTGTAACTCCCTAATCCTCAGGGCAGAGATCTGTCTGGGTGGAAGATTCAGTCAAAGAGTAGTCATTCTACCAATACATAGAGACCTAAATTTCAGTAGTGTGTCCATGGGTGATCTACCCAAGTGACCACAATAGATATCCTCGTGCCAACAAACAGGTGGGAAAGATTTGCTCTCTGACTTTACTTGAATCAGTCTGAAGAGTCCTGGACTGGGTGAGCCTATCCTTGCCTTGCCCTGCCTGGCCCACTTGACCTTGAAAGGCACCTGGTTTGCCTGCAGAGCTTCTCCTGGAGGCTTCCCCGGGGCAATGGGCTGACACTGCCACACCACAAAGAGCGCCAGTACACCATCGCATCTGCCCTGCCTAAGCCTTGCTTCTTTGATGACCTCTACGGCCCCTATGCCAAAGCCAGTGAGAAGGGGCCCTACTTCCTGACTGAGTACAGCACTCACCAGCTCTTCTCACAGCTAACGCTGCTGCAACAGGTACATGGGAGCCACAGACACCAGGAGGGAGACCCAATCTACATACCAGGCATAATTGGGTGGGTCCAGGAATGCTCTTCTGGTGCTCATAAGGACTTAGCAGGCACTTCCTAGAGGGACAGATGGTCAGCAAAGAGGTCTGGTTGTTGAGAACACAGGTCATGGAGAGTAGTACCTTAAGCAGGGATGCCCCAAAGTGGAGACAGACCTGGACTCCAGCCCAACAGGACCCTCGTTTCCTCCTGCAACAGGGCACACAGACCTCCATTCACAGAGTCCTTGCTGGAGCTGGGTCAAATACAGCTCCTCAAGCACCAATCAACTCCTCCCTCTGTACCTACCTCAGCTTAGAGTCCATTCCTGGGTCCTTTCCATCCTGTAACCTAGGGTTGTGAGGCAGGTGATGGCAGTGGTGACTGATCCCACTTCAGGCCTAGCCAATGTCGCAAGCCTTGAGGAGCCCTATACATAGGGAGCCCTACCAGCTGAGCCATGGCACATGGTAGGTTGACCTGTGATGGCAGAGATTGCCCCAAAACATCCAAGCCCTCCTTAGGACACTGCCTTGGCCATCTGGCCCCTGGAGACAGAGGGCTGACCATCTGCTTCTATGTCTCTGGCAGGAACTGTTTCAAAAGTGTCACCCGGTCCACTTCCTAAACTCACGGGCTCTGGGTGTCATGGACAAAAGTGCAGCTATGCCCAAGTGAGTTTCCTTCCCTGAGGGTGGCCCTGAGAGTCCTTGGTTTGGAGGGCTGGAGGGAGGATCCTGAGGAGGGGCCTCCCCATGGGCACTGTGGATGCTCCCATTAGAAGGGAGATGCTGCCGAGCGTGGTGGTGCATGTCTTCAGTCCCAGAACTCGGGAGGCAGAGGTAGGAAGATCACCATGAGTTAGAGGCCACCCTGAGAATACAGAGTGAATTCCAGGTCAGCTAGAGTAAGAGTGAGACCCTATCTCGAAAAACCAAAAAAAGAAGGGAGATGCTGGTTTTCATCCTGAGGAATGAGAACCCTTCCCACATTACAGAGGGCCCATAAGTCAGGCCTGGCAGGAACACCTTCTTGTATCTTCAGGTGATATGCACCATGTTTCTCTTCTAGAGCCAGCTCTTCTGAGTCTTGGTCTGCCAAAACCTGCAGCCTGTTCCTACCCAATTATGTCCAGGACAGGTATCTACTGCAGCTCCTAAGAAATGCAGATGATGTCAGCACCTGGGTGGCTGCTGAAATTGTGACCAGTCACACCTCCAAGGTAAGTGCCTCTGTGGTTCTGAGGTCAGAATGAGGTGTGAGGTTTGGCATGGCTGTGGCTCCTGTAAGACACCATAATCAATCTCTTCTCCAAGTACAGGGAATCCACACTTCATGTCTCTCAGAGCCACACTCAACCTAAGACAAATAGAAAAGGCCTTATTAATGTCAACAGAAACTTTGCAACATGGTCGGCTCCCCAATACATACATCTCTCTACTGGGGTTGCTCCAAGCTATGGGCCACCTGGAAACAAGGACATGTGTCACTTCCAACAGGACACTCCACATGTCAGTACTCATGTAGTCCCTCACTCAGTTCCCCATACACACACATACACACACACACACACATACATACATAGACACACACACACAGTATGCCTCACATGCATAGTCCCTCTTGGAGCTATAGTCCCTCACACATATAAACCCACACCAAATACATCTCACATACACAATTCCTGACAGATAGATAGTCCCTCACACACAGTCCCTTAGGATCACAGTCTCCCATACACTCAGAATCCTCATTTTCTGCAGTCATTTCCACATACTCAAGCTATTCTGTTTCTCCCACTACTGTCCCTCACACAGTTGGCATTTTGTCATTATAACAGAATGCCTGACATCAAGAAGTTAAAAGGAAGATTTATTTTGTTCATGGTTTCAGAGGTTTCAGTCTATCATGGTGAGGAAGGCATAGCAGAACAGCTCACATTACAGTGGACAGAAAGCAGAAACAAGAAGGGCCTGAGCAAGATATACCCTTCAAAGCTTGATGCATACTTCCTCCAACTAGGACCCACCTTTTACAGTTCCATCTTCTCCCAGTAGTCTATTCAGATAATGAATCCAGCAATGGACTAAACCATTCCTTAAGTCAAAGCCGTCATGATCTAATGGAAAGGAAATATCCTCAAGAAACATACAGAGGTATGTTTTACTAATCCAGGTGTTTCTCAATTCAATCAAGTTAATAATCAAGATTAATCATCACAGGGATGGGGAGATGGCTCACTGGTTAAAGGTACAAAGCCTATCCAGAGTTCAATCCTCCCTAGCACCCATGTAAAGGCAGACACACAGTGGTGCATGCATCTATGATCCCAAGACACCTATGACAATGGGAGGCAGAACTAAAAGAATGCAAAGTTCATAGGCTAGATTGGTGCTTTTCTTTTTTTTTTTCAGAGTCAAGAGACCCTTTCAGGGCCTAGAACGATGGCTTGGCAGTTAAAGGACTTGCATGCAAAGCCTACCACCCTGGGGTTCAATTCCTGGCATGTCCATACACACATGCATGGGCATACACACACACATACACACACTCATGTATGCATGTAAATAAAAAATTATGGTTGGAGAGATGGCTTAGAAGTTAAAGGTGCTTTCTTATGGACTAGAGAGATTTCATAGTGGTTAAGGCACTTGCCTGCAAAGCCTAACTACCTGAGTTCAATTCTCCAGTTCCCATATAAAGGCAGATGCATAAAGTGGCACATGTATCTGGAGTCTGTTTGCAGCAGTTGGAGGCCCTGGTGCACCCATTCCCTCTGTCTCTCTTCTATCTCTCTCTGCTTGCAAATATATAAATAAAAATATTTTTCAGGGGTTGGAGAGTTGACTCAGCAGTTATGGCACTTGCCTGCAAAGCCTAACAATTCCTTAGTACCCACGGATATACAAAGTGCATTTGCAGTGGTTAGAGGCCCTGGTGTGTCCATTCTCTCTCTGTCTGTCTGCAAATAAATAAATTATACACACACACACACACACACACACACACACACACACATACATACAACTGTCTGTCTGTCTATCTATCTATCTATCTAGTTTGTTTGTTTTTTAATATAAGGTCTTGCTCTAGCTCAGGCTGATCTGGAATTCACTATGTAGTCTCGTGGCCTTGAACTCTTGGCAATTTTATCTCTGCCTTCTGAGTGCTGGAATTAAAAGCACACACCACCATGCCTGGATCAATAAATAATATTTTTTAAAAAGAGTAACTAAGGTAGGGAATAAGTAAGACCAATATTCAAATATATCCCTGTCCCCTCTAACCAAGGTTGGAAAATTGGGCAAATTCAGGTTGAGTCAAAAAAAATATTTTCAAAAAATTAAAAAAAGAGAAATGCTGTCATAAAATATTTTTATTTTTTGAGACAGGATTTCACTCTAGCCCAGGCTAAACTGGAATGTACTTTATATCCCAGGCTGACCTCGAACTCACAGCAATCCTACCAGAATGCTGAGATTATAGGTGTGAGCCACCATGTCTGACTTTACAGAGATGAAAGAAGAGCACAGATACCATGTGTGCACCTATACATGTATACACATATGCACTCTCACATACAATTTAAAAAACTAAGAGATTAATTATCACACACAAGTTTTCCCACAAACTCCCTCATATGGGCAGCTGTCTGTCTGTCCCATGTTGACACTGAGTGTCATTTTCTCATTTCAGCTACAAGTAAACTTGCTATCCAAATTTCTGCTGATTGCAAAATCTTGTTATGAACAGAGGAACTTCGCAACCGCCATGCAGATCCTGGGTGGTCTGGAGCACCTGGCCGTGAGGCAGTCCCCTGTGGGTTACCTGGGTCTGAAGGGCTGGAGGTGTGGGCTGGCATACAGGGTTATGAGCATCTCACTTGTGCTTTTATCTCAGGCCTGGAGAATTCTGCCTGCAAAGATTGCTGAAGTCATGGAGGAGCTGAAAGCCGTGGAGGTTTGTACAAGCTCTCTGTAGTTTCCCCTGAAGTATTTGCTCCACACATCTTGAAGAATTCACACAGCACAGCTTGTATCAAGGCACCCCAAACACAAGGCACAGATAGCCTCCTGAATAAAGATGTCTGCCTACTTGCCTACTTGGCCTACCTGGTCTAGTTTCCCAGCCCAGGCTACTGGTGACTTCAGTGCCTGCAGCCTGGGGAGCTGGGAGGCACAAAGGTTATCTCATGAAGCGAAGCAGCAGACAAGGAAACACCACTTAAGTGACCTAGAATTTCCCCAAAGTGAGGTAGGTACTGACACAGCCTGCAGAAGGTACTCCAAAACAGCCACAGCCTGTGCCCACCCCAAAGCTCAGGGTTCAGCCTCAACAGCTTCATGCCCTTTCCAATCCTGGAATTCCACATTCATTCTATACTAGATGCCTAGTGAGAGTGCTGGACAGCCACGATGTCCCTGGAGGACAGGCATCTACAGGGACAGGTCCTCCTGTTCTAACCACTATCTGTCTCCTTGCCCACACCCCTGGTTGGTACCCAGGTTTTCCTGAAGAGTGACAGTCTGTGTCTAATGGAAGGACGGCGCTTCAGGACCCAACCCACCCTACCTTCAGCCCGCCTGCTGGCCATGCACATCCAGCAGCTGGAGACAGGGGGCTTTACCATGACCAACGGAGCCCACAGGTGGAGCAAGCTCAGGTGAGGAGCTTCACTAGATACAACCCACAAATATAACAGGCTCAAGTGCCTATATCCTCTGGTCTTGGTATTCCTTTTGGTCTCCTCATTCCAACATCGACGTAAGACCCAGTTCTTGGCCCATACCTGGGAATTCACTTTGTAGTCTCAGGGTGGCCCTGAACTCACGGAGATCCTCCCACCTCTACCTCCCGGGTGCTGGGATTAAAGGTAGATAAAGCTGATGTGGCTGTCTTCTGAGAAACAAAAACAATGTCAATCATACTTCAAAACCAGAAGCACGCTGATGATTATATACTGAGAGTGTAGCACACATGCTGACCTCATGAGCTCAGAGTAGACCTATTTTCCAGTCTGTGGTATCCTAGGCAAGAGTAAGAGTTTCTGAGTTACTAACTGCCCAGTAACCACCAGTAGTGTGCTAGCCTGTTCCCCAGGGGCAGAAGTACTGCTTATAGCATTGTAAGTGCTGAAGGTTGCAACAGGGCACAAAGCCAGGAAAGGTGCCATGCAGAGAACCCCTCACCTGTCTTTTACCTTCCTCCTAAGTTCTGAGCTCTCATAGCCAACTTACAGTTTGTGTTCATGTTGGAGCCCTCAACTCAACACTTGTGGGGTAAAAAGCAGGCAGATGCAGTGCTGGAGAGTTGACTTAGCGGTTAACTGCTTGCCTGTGAAGCCTAAGGACCCCAGTTTGAGGCTTGATTCCCCAGGACCCACATAAGCCAGATGCACAAGATAGTGCATGCATCTGGAATTCATTTGCAGTGGCTGGAGGCCCTAGCGTGCCCACCCACCCTCTCTCTCTCTGTCAAATAAATAAATAAAAATAAAAAAGCAGGCAGATGGATTGACAGTCCAGTCATGTGATGTGACCTTGTGAACAAATGGAGAAAACTCATTCTTCAGTGTTAGGCTTTGGAAAGGTTTGGTTGAGCCATTCCTGAGAACACAGTAGGATTCACTGGCCAGAGGGTGATTTGTACAAGCCTAACTAATGCATCTTTTCTTTCCCCACTAAAGAAACATTGCCAAGGTGGCAAGCCAGGTGCACGCATTCCAGGAGAACCCCTACACATTCAGCCCTGACCCCAAGCTGCAGGCGCACCTCAAGCAAAGGATCGCCCGTTTCAGTGGGGCAGATGTTTCCATCTTAGCAGCAGACAACAGGGCCAACTTTCACCAGATCCCAAGTGAGAAGCACTCCAGGAAGATCCAGGACAAACTGCGGAGAATGAAAGCCACATTCCAGTAGAGGAGAGCTCTGCTGGGCATAGACTCCAAATGGCACCAGACCAGGGGAAGAGGAAGTGGCTGGGAAGAAAGGTACCCTGGAGCCATCTGTGAAGGCTTGCACCTTCCAAGGGCTCTGGGGAAGGACGTTTTCACCTCTTCCTGGAGGAGGAAGTAGAGACTACAAGGAGCTAGCCTGTAGTCATTCACAGGGAGGAGAGCTGAGCCAACCCAGCCCTAGCCCCAGGGATAGGTGGATAGAGTCCAGTGTGTCTGTTTCTGTAACAATTTGAAAGTGAAAATGAAAACATAATAAGTTAACTTCCCCAAGAGCTTCAGACCAGTCTATATCTCTCCTAGACCAATGGTTTTCAACTGTTTTTCACTGATTGTACCAAAAAAACCAACACCCACCCACAGCTGTTCAACAGATGCCACACTTAGCTGCTTGCTGAGCAGTGTTTTTGTATTCACTCAGTCAGAAGGACCAAAACAGACATTTGCACTGATGGGCTCCAAGGGGTTTGGAACCTTCCACCGGAACCCAAGGCTTCTAGATAATCTGGCCCTGTCACATTTACACTCTCACCCCATCCCCCAGCCTACCTTCTCCTAGGAGACCCCTTCCTGCCCAGCCCCAGGTACCCAGCAAGGGAAGTAGTTTCTATTTCAGCTGAGCCTCCAACTCAGGCCACTGCTCCTCCCTGTGGCCCACTGCCCTTCAGTTTAGAACCAACAGTAATAGAGACAGCTGTCCTCTAGGAAAAGGCACCAAACACTTAATAGCAGCTCCAGTGCTGGTTGGTCACCCTGAGAGCAGAGTCTTTCTACTGCCCCTGGGCCCTGAGAGTGGCTGCCCACCCACCTTCAGCAGCCCTGCATGCACACTCCTGTCCACTGTGTTCCCTCAGCTCTGCACGCCACTAGTGCTTTGTTAGACAGGTGAGTATGTGATGTTTGCTACCTTGGTAACACCAGCCCTTCCTGGAGTTCCTGAGCAGCTAGTGGCTTGTGGGTGCCCCACAGCAGAGTGCAATGAGAAGGGGAAACTGCCTAAGGCAAATGGCACTATTCCAGATCCTGCCTGCAGCAAAAGCCAAGACTGTTGTGTTTTAGAAGTAGTGATTCTGTAGTGAAGCAGCTAGTGATATTTCTATGGAAGCTGTCACTTGTGACCAAATACTGGACTATTTTGTCAAGATATGTTTTCCATGAATTTACTAGAGATAACCAGGTCCTGATTACATCAGATGCAAGTGGGAATAGGTGTCCTGGCCAAGCAGATGCAATGCATGGTTTACAGGCTTTTCCATTAGGGTGTTGGTCTGCTGATCAACACCTATGTCTTCAGATTTTGTGTTGAGTGCAGGTGGTGTCCAGTGCAAACCAGCATTCCAATGGTGCTGACTTACTGCGTGAGAAAATGAATGGGCTTTGGCTTAAGCAGTTTGCATGGCGCCCTAATGTTACTTAGTACAGATTTCTAAATAAAGTCATTTCTACCAAGCCACTGATGTGTGGGTCTCACAAGTAATGCCAGGGGCTGGAGAAAGATGGTTTAGCAGTTAAAGCCCTTGCCTGAGAAGGCAGAGAACCCAGGTTCCATTCTCTAGTACCCATTTAAGCCAGATGTACAAGGTGGCACATGAGTCTAGAGTTTGCAGCATCTAGAGGCCTTGGTGTGCCCATTCTCTCCATATATCTGCGCCTCTCTCTCTCTCAAATAAATAAATAATTTTTTTAAAGTGTTGCCTACTCTGAGGCTAAGGTGGTTCCTTCTGGCTGTAAAAATGCACTTCACAGGTGGTCTTTAGGTACTTAGGAGTAGAGGTGCCCAGCCCAGGACTGAGAACTGGGCTCAGTCCAGGTCACATCACATCTTTGGTCATACTCACACCCTCAATAACACAGAGACTAGGCCTGTTAGATTCACCTCTAACTCACCTGCCTTCCCACAGAGAACCAACCACCTGAACTCCGAGGCAATTAGACAAGCAAACACACCCTACTACTGTGGAAAACATTTTTCTTCTAGTGACCACTGCAGAAATAACTCACTCAGCTGGGCGTGGTGGCGCACACCTTTAACCCCAGCACTTAGGGAGACAGAAGTAGGAGGATTACCTTGAGTTCAAGGCCACCCTGAGAATGCAGAGTGAATTACAGGTCAGCCTGGACTAGAATGAGACCCTACCTTGAAAAAAACAAAAAAGAAATAGCTCACTCACCCTCACCACCAACTGGAGGCTGAGCTGCTGTAACCTTTCCCACTACAGGAAGTTCCCACTGGTCAGTCTCCAGGGACTACAGGATCAGTCCCCACAGTCATTCATAGAGGCCCCTCTCAGAGCCTTGGCTCTCCAGGGCCTCAGCACTCCGGAAGCACTCCAGGAAGAGCATGGGGTAAGACACTCTGGTGGGAGCTTTTATGAAAGAGTTGACAGTTCCTTGCAAGAGTTCCCATAATAACCTGCCTGGCAGCTTTATTGATAAAGACTGAACGTACTCAGGAAAGTCAAGTTAATTTAGATAGTACCCACACAGAGTGGCTTTGGTCCTCCCCTACCCCAAGTCACCGTAACCCTAGTCATTTCCACCAACTTCCCCTACCCACCTACACAAGTCTCCCTTTGCTGCAGGTGGGCTTATTGATGCTCTTTTGTTTTTGTGTGAAGCAGGCTCTCACTTTAGCCCAGGCTTACTTGGAACTCACTGTATAACCCAGACTGGACTCACATTTATGGCAATCCTACCTCAGACTTCTGAGTGATGGGATTGAAGATTTGCTCTACCACACCCAGCATAAATGTTACTCTTAAGTGACAGCTATGAGGCACAGGTTTCCCCCACCATCACACAGGGACTAATTCCAGCCTTCATGACCATAACCCCACTGAGGAGTGCCCCAGGGTACCACGGTCAGTAGAAAGGGGATAAGAATATAACCTATTACAATATATATAATTTTTAAAGTGATAGTTGGGCTGGAGAGATAGCTTAGTGGTTAAGGCAACTGCCTGCAAAACCTAACAACCTGAGTTCAGTTCCCTGGTACCCATGTAAAGCCATATGCACAAAGTGGCACATGCATCTGGAGTTCATTTGTAGAGGCTAGAGGCCCTAACATGCCCATATTTCATTCATTCATTCCCACCCCTTCCTCTCTCTGCTTACAAATAAAATTTAAAAACAAAAGTGATAGTCAATGGCCCTCAAGTTTCAGTGAACCCCACTTCCCAGGTCTCTGCCTATACTGTCCTCTCTCTCAGTTGAGCCTGGACCTTGGTCCTGAGCACCATGCCTGGGGACATTGATAAACACATGGAGTCTCACTACCATCAGACCATTAACAGCTAGCTAGGTTCTTCCTTCCCTATCTTTTTTTTTTTTTTTTTAAGTAGGGTCTCTCTCTATCCCAGGCTGATCTGGAACTCACTCCCAGGCTGGTGCTACATGCCTTAAATCCCAGTACTCCAGAAGCAGAGGTAGAGGAATCATCATGAGTTCAAGGCCAGCCTGGGACTACAGTGAGTTCCAGGTCAGTCTGAGCTAGAGGGAGACACTACCACAAAAAAATAACAAAAGACAGCTCCCTTATCACTTAGAAACTTCCAACTGTGGGTGAGTGTTTTCCTAAGCTGGGCCTGGGCTGCCTTGGCCCAGGCCCAGCAGGGAGGACCCCAGCCCTTACTCTTGGCATAGGCTCCTTTATCCCCTCCAGCTCCCCACATGGCAGGAGCTCCTTGAACTAACTTTCTTTCTTTCTTTTCTTTTGTATTGACAACTTCCATACTTACAGACAACAAACCATGGTATTTTCCTCTCCTCCCCTTTCCCCCTTCACAACTCCACTCTCCGTCATACCCCTTCCTCTCTCCATTAGTCTCTTTTATTTTGATGTCACCGTCTTTTTCTCCTACTATGAGGGTCTTGTGAAGGTATTGCTAGGCACTGCAAAGTCATGGATATTGAGGCCAATTTCTACCTGGACAGTTGTATGTAAGTGATGGTGCCCTTCCTTTGGCTCTTACATTCTTTCTGCCACCTCTTCCACAATGGACGCTGAGCCTTGGAG
This sequence comes from Jaculus jaculus, assembly GCF_020740685.1. Taxonomy (NCBI): domain Eukaryota; kingdom Metazoa; phylum Chordata; class Mammalia; order Rodentia; family Dipodidae; genus Jaculus; species Jaculus jaculus. Next base: position 528,298 of record NC_059102.1, on the reverse strand, counting down.
GGTGTGATAGAGATGTTTCAGTGCTATACACTCCTCCTTCCCTTCTCAGCACTATGTTGCCTTTTGGGTCATCCCAGTGGTCATTGCCATCTGAACAGAGAATCTTCTCCAACCAAAAGTGAGCATAGCATTAATATATGAATATGAACATTAAGTGTAGTGTTTTCAGGGCAGTTTGGTGAGAATAACATATACATTTCGTCAGACAGGAGCAGGCTTTACACCCCTAAGGCACATGACCACCCAGGTTTTTGATTAGGTTTTCAGTACCAGGCATATATTCACTTCTGCCTTGAACTTTTTCTCTTTTCTTTCCATGCTTTTTTTTCCCCCAGGGCCTCCACATGGGATCTCTAGCCACGTGGGTGCCTTTCTTTGGCTCTGCACTTCCCCCAATAAATATAATAAATAAAGAAATAAAGGTGTGCACCACCATGCCTAGCCTCCTATTTTTATATAACTGTTTTTCTTACTGCACTGGCCAGGAATTCTAGAATGTTAAACAGAATATGTTGCTGGTCATCTTTGTCTTGATCTGAATCTCAGAGAAAATGGTTAAAATTTCATGTCACCTATAATGTTAATAGGTTTTTATTTTCCAGGGAAGAGTGCAAATGGGAGAATGGGGGTATGGGTACACCAGGGTCTCTTGACACTTCAAATGAGCTCCAGATGCATGAGCCACTTTGTGCATCTGGCTTTATATAGGTACTGGAGAATCAAACCTAGAAGTAAGGCTTTGCAAACAAGCACCTTTAACAACAGAGCCATTTCTCCAGCCCTGTTAGTTGATTTTATCGGACTAAAAGGTTCCTTTTCTTAGTGTGTGTGAATTAAGACAAGCCCAACAGCATCTATGGTTGCTTATCAAATCTAGCACCCAAGTGGCCTGCTTGCAGTACTGAATACACTCACTGCTACTCAGACTTGTAAGTTAGATATAGCTCTTGCCCATTTGCCAAAGCCCACAGCAAGATTAGAGTAATAGGGTCACACACACATGCTTTAACAACATGAGGAAATATACTCTAATATGCTAAACACAGGATAAATGCGTGTGTTTTTGCATTATTGGAAGTAGTCTAAGGCTGCTTATGGGTAGTGATTCTAAAGCAGGGCACATGTATCAAATAAAAGTGACCTCTAGGGGCTGGAGATGGCTTAGCAGTTAAAGTGTTTGCCTGCAAAACCAAAAGAATCTATTCCCCAGTACCCACATAAGACAGATGTACAAGGGGGAGCATGCATATGGAGTTAGTTTGCAATGGCTGGAGGCCCTGGAGTGCCCATTCTCTCCCTCTATCTTTCTCTGCCTCTTTCTCTCTGTCAAATAAATAAATAAAATATATTTTAAAAAAAAAACAAAACGTTTAAAAGTGACCTCTACATGTCTTCCGGACATTGATATATTGTACCTCAGTTAAATGGTTTTAAAAAATAGGACCAAGAGGATCACCGTAAATTCGAGGCCACCCTGAGACTACCTAGTGAATTACAGGTCAGCCTGAGATAGAGTGAGACCCTACCTCGGAAAAAAAAAAAAAAATAGGACCACTTTTTTTGAAGGGGAAGGGGCCTTTCGAGACAGGGTTTCGCTTTAACCCAGGCTGACCTGGTATTCACTATGTAGTCTCAGAATGGCGGTCAACTCATACAAGTATCCTCCTACCTCTGCCTCCTGAGTAGTGCTGGGATTAAAAGCATGTGCCACCACGTCTGGCTCCACTTTTTAAAATACTATGTTTACACTTTGTACCTTGTCCGACAGGAGTAGAGCTGTGTCATCACGACCTAGGCCCCCAAAGAAAGGGCTAGAAAGTTAAGGCACAGGTCAGGCCAAGTTGAACTAGGTGGGCCAGAAGGGGCGGGACTGGAAGGGGCGGGGCAGCCCGCAGGTGGGAGGTCCCGCTGGCGACCTCCGACGCCGACGCAGCGCGGGGTCCTCAGAGTGTGTGTGGGCGGCTCGAAGATCGTTCTCCTCTTAGTCGGTGCGGTCCCGGCTCGAGTCCGCACTCCCCGCCCCAGCCCCGGGATGCTGCTCAGGCCCCGGCGGCCTCCATCGCTTGCACCCCCAGCGATGCCCTCCCGGACAGATTTCGACGTAGAGATGCGACCGGACGAAGAAGACGCCCCGAGGACCCACTCCGAGGTCCCCACCACGCCGGGCGCGCTGACTGAGCCGGGGTCACCCAAGTCTCCCGTGTCCCCGGGCTCCGCACAGCGCACGCCCTGGAGTGCCCGGGAGACGGAGCTCCTGCTGGATACGCTGCTGCAGCCGACTGTGTGGCGCTCGCTCCTGCTGGACCGGCGGCAGGCATTGCCCACCTACCGCCGCGTGTCGGCCGCGCTGGCCCGCCAGCAGGTGTTGCGCACGCCGGCCCAGTGCCGCCGCCGCTACAAGTTCCTGAAGGACAAGCTCCGCGATTCCCAGGGTCAGCCGTCCGGGCCCTACGACGCCCAGATTCGCGAGCTCATGGGGCTGCTGGGCGACAAAGGGCACAGGCGGGTGCGCCGCCGCCCCTCCGGGCCTGGGCGCCCCCAGCGCGGCCGCCGCTCGACCATCACGGCCGTAGTGCCTGCTGCCGACGAGTCCGGTAGGTGGGGAGCATGGGGACGAGCCCGGTCTGCGGGGGAGGGACGCGACAGCGGGGTGGGGGACGCCGCCGACCACGCGCTCCGCTCCGCAGGACGCGCGCCGCGCCAGGACGCCGGAGACCCCGACCCGGCCAGCGCGCTAAGATACAGTGCGTCCACTCTGAAGTCGGTAGACGACTCCCGTTGCGCTTCGCGCTCCCCGCCTGCCCCGACGGCCCTCTTCGCCTTGGCCCCAGAGCCCCGCCATGTCCCTGCATCCCCGCGGCCACCCACCCCGGACCCCGCCCCTGAGGATCCTGATGTGCCACCGCGCCTTCCGGAAGACCGCGCGTCCCCGCCAGCCGCGGTGCCGTCGCTGAACGCCGCCTTGCTGCAGACCCTGACGCACTTGGGTGACATCGTGACCGTCCTGGGCCCGCTGAGCGACCAGCTGTCGACCCTGAACCAACACGTGGACCACCTGCGCGGCTCTTTCGACCAGACCGTATCCCTGGCTGTGGGCTTCATTCTGGGTAGTGCGGCCGCCGAGCGTGGCGTCCTGGGGGACCCTCCCCAGTGAGGCCTAACTTGTGGTCAGCTCTCTTCTGGCCAACCCCCCCAACCCGGTTTTGCAGGTTCCACCCCAAATATAGATAATATGTTCAATAAAAAAAGGTTTCTTTAACCCGTGAATGCGTGCAAATCCCACACCTAAGTAAGAAGGGTCCCCTAAGGGTAGGGGTTGCTAAGGGCAGGGCAAGGTTTAAAGCCTCCGGATGCCTGGGAGGGGTTCCGCGCCTCTGCTCTGGCTTGTTCCAGCAGTCTCCGTGCGGGGACGAAGCTCTTCAGGTGGTGTCTCATGTTGGGCATTCTCTAGATGCTGGAGTCTGCCCACGGTAGAAGCTGAAGCACAGGGCTGGGCAAGAAGGTGAGCCTTCCAAGAAAGACCTTTGACCCCAGCCTTGCTTGGCGCCCCCCCCCCCCCCCCCCCCCGCCATAAACCTACCTTAGGCTGGGCTACTGGGCTGAACAGACCATAGTAGCGTAGTTTGCAGGAAGGTCCCCTTATCCTCAAGGCAGTAACTGATCTGAGGGGCTAGAGGTAGCACCACCAATTTCAGAGGACAGAAAAGCCTAGTACAAAGCTCAGGGCTGGAGAATTAGTGGGGGAGAGGGCATGGGTGGAGTCAAAGGCAAGGATGTGACCACAGGCGACTCACTAGCATGACAATGCCTAGTCTGAAGGACAATGGCTTCAGTTTTACAAATTTGGACCTTATCCGGGCCACCCAGCCTGAGGTGGGTGCTGGTTCTCTTTAGGGGTTTGTCTGATAAGTGGCTAGGTTACAGACATTTCCATCCCTCTGAAAACTTCAGCCAGTTACAGGGGTCCTTGTTTGAGAGACTAGCAACAGTCGACCCTGTTAGCTCATTTAAGGAAGCCACTCCCACCCATTCCACTCCACCGTGAAAATCCCTAAGCCCCTTGTGGATAAACTGACTTATAAGCACCTCCTCTATGCATACACCCCTTAGGAGGTCAGAGCCAAAGTGGGAGGCAGCCTGAGTCCAGGTAGCTTCACAACTCATCGGTCACACTGAGGCGGGAACCTGGGTCTTGGAGAAGCTGGTCTGTGCCTGAGAAACACTGGGCCAGGTTACTGAGGTCACCTGCCTCCTAGTTGCCCTGCTGTAGGAATGCCCTGGCCTCCTGTCTTGACCAGGGGGAGGTAGTGATTTTTTTCTCCTTTAAGTCTGATATGGGATATGACCAGCACTTGGGCTGGTTTCTTATGCCTTCAAAGTCACCTTCACTTCAGCAACATTTAGTTGTCATCCCAGTGAGTGTGAGGGTCACACCTTGTACTATTTTATAGTATGTAGTTGTCCTTTTCCTGAAGTTGCCTTACTTTCTCCCTAGGCTGGGTGGACGTGCCTTGCAGTTAATTCTGTTAGGACCTGCCCATGGTGAGTGTGCCCTTACGTAGGACAATCAGGAACTAACCTCCCAGTTTTTGACTCCTGACTTAACAGCTAAGTAAATAATTGTTGCAAGCAAGATGCAGTGCATGTTCCTAATGCAGTCTTTTTTAGTATTTATTGGAGAGAGAGAAGCAGAGAGAATGGATGCATGCACCACCTTGGCCTTAGGCTTTGTGGGCAAGTGCCTTAACTACGAAGCCATCTCTCCAGCCCCTAACACGGTTCTTAACCTTCAGGAGTTGAGTGGGCTGCTATTGGGAACCTTTGGGCCCTGCCTTACACACTTAGGCTGAACCTGAGGTCAAGATCTTGCATAGTGAGTCTTACTTCTCATTGCCAGTGTTCCCTGGTTCTTTATGGCTATAGCTATAGCTTGCTTAGCTTTCCTGCCCCACTCAAAATGTTCCATGAAGGTTCCACAGCTCTAATGTTTTCTTAAGTGTATGCATGTTGTGATGGGTGCCATCCAGCCACACACACACACACACACACACACACACACACTTTATTTTTCTACAAATAATCAAATAACTTTGTCAGTTTGGAATCTTATTTGAGAGAGCAAGAGGCAAATAGAATGGACATGCCAGGGTCTCCAGCCATAGCCAACAAACTCCAGCAGGTGCCACCTTGTGCATCTGGCTTATGTAGGTCCTACCAAATTGAACTTGGTCCTTTGGCTTTACAGGCAAGCACCATAACTGCTAAGCCATCTCTCCAGCCCTCTGTATCTTTTTTATGGGTTTTGGTTGGTTGGCTTTGTTTTTGCTGTGCTAGGGTTCAGTTCATTGCAGGGTTCTACCCATGCTAAGCAAGAGTTCTATCTTGCCTATTCTGCCTAAAACAAGTAGAGTATAGCTTCATGATTGGAGCCATTGCCTATCATGCACAGAACCCTAAATTCAGTTTTCATTACTGTCAACGATTTTTTTGTTTGTTTTGGTTTTTCAAGGTAGGGTGTGTTTAGCTCAGGCTGATCTGGAATTCACTATGTACTCTCAGGGTGGCCTCAAACTTGTGGCAATCCTCCTACCTCTGCCTCCTGAGTGCTGGGATTAAAGGCATGCACCACCACACCTGCCTTTTAACTGTCAGAGATTTTAAAAAGAAAAACAGTATTTTAAGTTCACAATTTTCTACCTCTTGATTCCCATCTATCCAAATTACTGTCTGATTTATACTTGCTCTTCTAGATAAATTATCTGTACCATGTCCTACCAGTGAACGTTTTGGTACAGTGACTTCTCCAATCCTTGCACAGCTCTGAGATGGTTTTCTGCACAGGTTCTTAGATCTGGGAAAATAAGACATTGTATTGTGATGTACTGTGTCTCCAAATACATCCCTGTAGTCTTGGGAAACCTGCATTCATCCTTTTTATGACTTGGGTATCAAGACTTCCCCCATTCCCTGCAAGTCTCATGCAAACTTCCTGAAGCTGTCTAGCCAGTTGTTGGACTTTCTGACCATGATGCCCTCTTTGGTACTATTTCTGGTCACATGCTGGTGTTCCTCAATATTGCTTGTGTGCTGGTCAACAGCTTACTTGCTCCAGTTTGTAAAAGACAAGTCATGCCAGTTCATGACTCTTCGCAGGCCATGCATAATACAGCCCCTCCTTTTCTGTCATCTCCTGGCTGTTCTTGGGTTTGGTCCCAACCTCAGGTCATATTTGTACATGTGAGCAGCCACTTCTGGCAAGATTTTGTTCATGGGAAGGGTCTAGTCCATTTCTTGCCTGTTAAGGGTAATCATGGACTCCTGCTGCTTCTCCCTGGTCTACTGAAGTTCCTGTTCTTCTCATCTGTTTCTTTTTCTTTTTAAAATATATATATTTTTTTATTTTCAGCCAGATGTGGTGGCACATGCCTTTAATCCCAGCACTCAGGAGGCAGAGATAGGAGGATCACCATGAGTTTGAGGCCACCCTGAGATGACATTGAATTCCAGGTCAGCCTGGGCTAGATTGAGACCCTACCTCGAAAAACAAAACAAACAAAATTTATTTTTTAATTGAGAGAGAGGCAGTTAGAGAATGGGTGTGTCAGGGCCTCCAGCAGTCTATTCCTCATCTGTTTCTCTTTCTTTTGGGGGGTTAGGGGAAGCAGGATCTCACTCCTCTTGCCCCAGGTTATCTTTGAACTCATTGTCATCCTATCTCAGCCTGAGATTATAGGTGTGAGTCACCACACCTGGCTTCCATCTGTTTCTTTAAGGTCTCCATGACAATCTAATGGAAAGCTCCTCTGGGCCTAATCAAACCCCATTTCTTGGTTGTATCATTTCTCACTAATGTTCACCATTGTCTTCATGGTTATCCCTGCCTTTATTTATTACTTTATTAGTTTTTATTTCAAAACAAGGTCTCATTCTGTAGTCCCAGGCTGGCCTTGAGCTCACAGCAATCCTACCTCTGCCTCCCCAGTGCTGGAATTAAAGGCAGGTATGCCACCATGTCCCATCTATCCCTGCCTTTAAACTGGATCCTGGTAAGGAGTCTGCTGAGTCCCAAGCCCTGTGTTCCTCTCTAGAGGGTCTTATGTCTTTGCTTCTCTGGTGCTTCCTGTGTCCCAGCCCAGGCTGGCATCTCTGGTTTCCTTAGGACAGTCCTTTCCACACTAAAAGCACTATGCCACTTGATCCCTCATATGGCTCCATCCTGGAATTTGCTACTTGGCCTTCAATGGGTCACTAGTATGCTGTCTGTAAACAGATCTTTGTCATTGTGGCTGGTTTCTGATGACCACGCCATCATTTCTGTCACCAGTCTCCCAAGTAATGAGGGCTCTGTATTAGTTACTTTCTCATTTGCTGGGATACCCAACCAGAAGTAGCTTATAGAAAGAAAGGTTTTAGTTGGGCATGGTGGCGCACGCCTTTAATCCCAGAACTCGGGAGGCAGAGGTAGGAGGATCACCATGAGTGCAAAGCCACCCTGAGACTCCATAGTGAATTCCAGGTCAGCCTGGGCTAGAGTGAGACCCTACCTTGAAAAACCAAAAAAAGAATAAAAGAAAAAGAAAGAAAGGTTTTATTTCTGGCTTGAAGTTTCAAGGGGAAGTTTCCATCATGGTGGGGAAATACCTCAGAAGCAGAAAGCTGGAGTAACATCTTCACATCAGATGGAGGAAGTACAGAGGGAGAACTGCAAGTGGGGCTGAGCTATAACACCTCAAGACCTACTTCCAGTAACACACTTCCTACAGCAAAGCTGTACCTCCCAAAAGTTTCAAAACCTTCCCAAACTTTGCCACAAATTGAGGAGTAAGTATTCAAATTTTTTTTTTTTTTTTCGAGGTAGGGTCTCACTCTAGCCCAGGCTGACCTGGAATTCACTATGTAGTCTCAGGCTGGCCTCGAACTCATGGCAATCCTCCTACCTCTGCCTCCCTAGTGCTGGGATTAAAGGCATGTGCCACCACGCCTGGCTCAAGTATTCAAACTTAAGAGTCTATGGGGAACATTTTCCATTCAGACCACCAGATTTGAACCCCTTTATGTTTACAAAGCATGCAGTGACCAAGCCTCTCCCACAGTTCCAAAGATTACAGGTGAAGTCCGATGAGACCAGAGGCTTTTGTACATCACCAGAGTGCACCCTGCTCCCTTTGCTGTCTGCACAGTACTCACTGAGCAGCATTTCTGGAATGACAGATGTTCTAGAACCTCACTGCTCCATACAAAAACTTGTGGCCACATGTGTTCACTGAGCCCTTGAAATGTGGTCAGTGCAACCACAGAACCGAATTCTTTTTAAAATTATTTATTTGAGAGAATGGACACACCAGGGCCTCTAGCCACTGCAAACAAGCTCCAGATCATGCACCATCTTGTGCATCTGGCTTACGTGGGTACTGGGGAATCAAATCTGGGTCCCTAAACTTCGCAGGCAAGTGCCTCAACTGCTAAACCATCTCTCTAGCCCTGTTTTTTTATGTTGTTGTTTTTTTTTTTTGTTTTCCTTAGGCAGTGTTTCACTGTATCCCAGACAGTCCTCTCAGCAGTACTTCTGCTTCAGCTTCCTGACTGCTGAGATGACAGGTTTGTACCACCACAACAGGCTAAAAATGACTTTAAATTTCCTTTAATTCAAGGCACTACTTGTGCTCATGTTGGCCATTTAATTATGTTCCTTAGATTGAAATGTGTTGCTTTGCAAAGTCCTATTCCCTCCACCACAGGTTACATGTGTGCTTGGGGCTGAAGCTAGCAGAGGGAGACACTGGCCAGGACTCCTTGCCTAGTCTCCTATAATTCAGAGCAGTTCCAAAAGGAACAGACCTGTCCTCACCACCTACTTCTATCACTCATATCTTTGGGTAATATCTACAAAACCCAGTTGGCAGTGAGCCCCTGGTCTCACTATAAATATCTTTGGCACATGTAGGAATCTTTGGCACTGTGGGAGAGGCTTGGTCATGGCATGCTAGAGGTCACAAAGAGAAAGGCCACAGGCATGGTGGCCCACAACTTTAATCCCATCAGTGGGGAGGCAGAGGATTGCCGTGAGCTCAAGGCCAGCCTGAGACTACAGAGTGAATTCCCGGTTAGCCTGGGCTAGAGCAAGACACAACCTCAAAACAAGAAAGAAAAAAAAAAGAAGGCACAGGTATATACCACGTGTTAATCAGGACCCCAGCACCATCTGCCTTCACAGAAATGGGCAAGGTACTTGGGGTCAACCACAACAGGGACAGTGGCTGAAACTTCCCTGCATAGCTGTTTTTGAAGAATATTTTGTAATTATTTATTGGAGAGGGAAAGGAAGAAGATAGGCACTCCAGGGCCTCTTGCCACTGCAAATTAACTCCAAACACATGAGCCATCTGTCTCATTGTGCATCTGGATTAACATGGGTACTGGGGAATTGGATCTGGGCCACTGAGGTTTGCAAGTAAGCACCTTTAGCCACTGAGTCACCTCCTCAGCCCTCTGATCTCTGATCTATACATAGGGTGCCAGCCCTACACAGTCTGTTGGCTGCTGCATACACTGCTGACCATCCATACTGTCTACTTGAATCCACACTGCAGGGCTAAAGTATGCTGCCTCCTCCATACCCTTGTGATTTTTTAAAATATAATTTTATTTATTTGAGAGAGAGAAGGAGAGAGGGAGAAGAAGAAGAAAAAGAGAATAGGTGCACCAGGGCCTCTAGCCACTGGAAATGAACTCCAGATGCATGCACCACCTTGTGCCTCTGGCTTACATAGGTCCTAGGGAATTGAACCTGGATCCTTTGCCTTTGCAGGCAAGTGCCTTAACCACTAAGCCATCTCTCCAGCCCACCCTTTGAATTCTTCACCTGCCTGAGCTCACCTCCCCTCACGTCCCACTGCTTCAGAGAGCCAGCATGAGTAAAGAACCTTTTTCATGTGTGGTCCTCAGGTTCAACTGAGTTCATACTCCTGCCAGAACCTCTGGTCAGTGGTGGGCAGGCCAGAGGGACACTGCCCTAATTGCAGGGCCCCAAGGAAAGATGGAAGATTTGGGGACCCAGATGACTCTGCAGATGGTATCCATTGTGCCTCCATTTGCTCTGCCTGATGTCAGAAAGCCAACTGCAGCTTCCATTCAGTGGACGGGCTCTTGCAGACCATCTACTGAGGTCTGGGCCCGTAGTCTGGCATCAGGGAGGCAGAAGGATAAGTTCTCAGAGCTGACTGACACAGACACCTGTGGCTGGTAGGTATGGATGGGCAAGGGAGACCTCAGTTTCTTCCCAGTCAAGACTATGCCCCACTCCCCTGCCGTGTCCCTCTGTACTAGGTAGGGACTTGAGGCATCTTGACTGGTGGCTGGGGACCTACCCATTCCCCATAGACTGAATCTTTCAAAGCCATAGTGGTGGGCTTCCCTTCTCTGGCACCTTGTAGTCCCCTCTAACCCTATCCATTGCTGTGCCTCCCCTCTTTGATGAGGCAGGACTGGCCCAAGGCCTTACTGCTAAACAGAATGATGATGTGAAAATCTTTGTTCCATGGTTTTTGGAGTCCATGATCAGCCCCTATCGCCCTTTCTTCTAACCAAACGCAGCCCCTGATTCTTAATGTATTCTTGTTGCTGTTGTTTGGTTTTGGTTTTGGTTTTAGAGAAAGGTTCTCATCCTAGCCCAGGCTGATCTGGAACTCACAGTGATCCTCTTACCTCAGACCCAGCCTGGCTTGATGTGTGCCTGCTGTGGTGCATTAAGAGTTAATCCAGGGCTGGAGAGATAGTTTAGCGGTTAAGCGCTTGCCTGTGAAGCCTAAGGACCTAGGCTCAATTCCCCAGGACCCACGTTAGCCAGATACACAAGGAGGCGCATGTCCTTTCAGTGCCTGGAAGCCCTGGTGTACCCATTCTCTCTCTAGCTCCCTCTTTCTCTGTCTGTTGCTCTCAAATAAGTAAAAATAAATAAACAAATAAAAGAGTTTATCCAGGGCCTCATGAATGCTAAACAGGTACTCAGCCACTGGGCTACCCCAGCCCTTGTTCTTCTTAGCCTTTGTGACCTAATTGTTGCTTTTAGGTTTAAAGTTCTACTTGGTCAAATGTAGGGTAGACATCATCTGTAAATTTAGAAAGGGCTGGAAGAACACTTGCCTAACATTTACAAGGTGCTGGTTGGATTCCTAACACAAGTTTGAGTGATCCTTAGGGAATAATTTATAGTTCAGTGAGATGGAATATTAAATATTCTCCTCAAACCTACCCCATCTACAAGGCAGCCAATTGTCCCTTAACCCTCATCTATGCTGAAGTGATGGTTCTTCGTGTCTGCTGTGTACTTCCAAGTGAATATTAAAACAAACTATAAAATTGACTTCCTGACAAAGGAACCAAATGGCATTTCAGTCAAACTGGGTAGGAAGTTGGCCAGGCAGATGATCATCATGATGCTGGTCATCCTCCATGGCCTCCCACAGGTCACCTGTGGAGGATGGGTGCCACTGAATGTTACTAGATTCCAGGGTTAACAATGGAGGACAAAGATGGACAGCTTGGCTGTAAGGATTTACTGAAACAGGAGTGAGGGAGGAGGAGAGAAAAGGAGGTGCATGCACCAGACAGAGAAGGGTCACAGGGGTAGAAGCAGAGAGATGTACACACCTGTAGCAGGAGAGGCAAAAAGAGGGAGTGAGGACCAGGTGAGAAACTAGTCTGTGAGGGAGGGGTTTAAGTGGTATGCAGAGGTATGGATTAGGGGAAGGTGACTGTGGTAGTTTGAATAGAATAGATGACCCCCCAATATATTCAATTGTTTAATTTGTTTGTAGTTTGCATTCTGCAGCCACCTAGCTGGAGGCAATGTCACTGGGTGGATCTTTAGGTGTGATGGTGGGTTTCAGATTTCAATCTAAACATATGCAAAGTATACCTAACTGGAGTTCCTGAAGTGTGCTGTGCTGTGTGGCTTTGGCTTTTGGCTTCTACTTCTCTCTCTTTGCTTGGTCCTGTGAAGGCAGGCCAGTTTCTTCTGCCATTATGGAACTTCCCCTGGATCTATAAGCTTCAATAAATATCCCTTCCTCCATAACTGTGCCTGGTCTGGAAGTTCATCTCAGTGAATCTGAAGCTGTCTGCTACAGTGACCTTCCCTCCTCATAGCTCAGAGGCATACTCAACTATCATATTAGGAGGCAGTCCCAGAGACCAGGGATAACATGGCCAGGTTGGTAAGGGAGAGTGAGGGGGATGGGTAGAGAGCACTGAAACTCTTTAACAAGCCTTACTTAAAAATTAGAAAACAGGGCTGGAGAGATGGCGTAGCAGTTAAGCGCTTGCCTGTGAAGCCTAAGGACCACGGTTCAAGGCTCGGTTCCCCAGGTCCCACGTTAGCCAGATGCACAAGGGGGCGCATGCGTCTGGAGTTCGTTTGCAGAGGCTGGAAGCCCTGGCGCGCCCATGCTCTCTCTCCCTCTATCTGTCTTTCTCTCTGTGTCTGTCGCTCTCAAATAAATAAATAAATAATTTTTTTAAAAAAATTAGAAAACAGTGCCGGGTGTGGTGGCACACGCTTTTAATTCCAGCAGTGGGGAGGCAGAGGTAGGAGGATCACCATGAATTCAAGGCCACCCTGAGACTATGGAGTGAATTCCTGGGCCTTAACCACTACAAACAAACTCCAGATGACATGTAAGGGGAGAATGAAACCCAGGTCATTATTTTGTTGTTGTCGTTGTTTGTTTTGTGTTTTTCCAAGGTAAGGTTTTACTCTAGCCCAAACTGACCTGAAATTCACTATGTAATCTCAGAGTGGCCTTGAACTCACTACAATCCTACCTTTTCCTCCTCCTTCCCCCCCTCCACCCGCAAAGGGCTAGGATTAAAGGAATATGCCACCACACCTGGTTTAAATATTTTTATGTATTTTCAAGCAGAGAGAGAGAAAGAAAGAGAGAATAAGAGAATACCAGGGCCTCCAGCTGCTGCACATGAACTCCAGATGCATGCTGTATTTTGTGCATCTAGCTTTATTTACATGAGTACTGGGAAATTGAACCTTGATTATTAGGCTTTGAAAGCAAGTTCCTTAATGGCTAAGCCATCCCTCTAGCCTCTGATTTTGTTTTGTTTTGTTTTTTAAGGTAGGGTTTCACTCTAGTCCAGGCTGACCTGGAATTTACAGTATTGTCTCAGGGTGGCCTTGAGCCTGCGGCAATCCTCCTGCCTCCGCCTCCAGAATGCTGGGATTAAAGGCATGCACCACCACACCTGGCTCTTTTTCTTCTTCTTCTTCTTTTTTTTTTTTACGATGGAGTAATCCTTTATTTTTACACACGTTAATGATGAGGTTTTCATGAAGCAATCTTCCCAGTGGAAAATGGAGAATGAGAAAAGCAGCTACCATCAGCTGCTCTCAGGGCCATGACTCTCCCTTGTCCAAGTGGTGAGGTAGAAGAGTATACTTCCCCTCCTTCATCAGCTTATTCTGCTGCCTTTTGATGGCATCCATGTGCTTCATCGTTTTGAATCAAAGCAAACATTCTGTGAGATCATCATAGTCTAGTTTACACTCTTTCTTAGCCCAGATACCGACAATCCCATGTGCACATTCTGTCTTTTTCAAAAGCATGGCATCGAGAAGGAATCTTGAAGGGCTGTTCAGAATTTTAGATTGTGAAGTGCTTATTGAGGCTAATGCCCAGCCTCTTCTGCACATCAAGGAAAGGCATGACATGGGCCAGCAGTGCCCTTATCATCTCCTGGACGCAGCTTTGCAACAAACCGGCTTGAAGACCGAGCAGACATTCTTTTTCTTCTTATTTAAAGTTGTTAGTCACAATCTCTAGTTTTTGTCATTTCTTGTTTTGTGAGGAGGACAGAGTCTCTAGCACAGGCTGACCTCAAACTCATGGCAATCCCCGTGCCTCAGTCTCCTGAATGCTGGGATTATAAGTGTGGGCCAGCACACATAGTTTAGTCTCTGGTTTGTTTGTTTTTTCTGGGTGCTCCAGGGCCTCCAGCCACTGCAAACCAACTCCCAGATGCATGCCACTTTGTGCATCTGGCTTTACATGGTTACTGGGGAATCGAACCTGGATCCTTTGACTTTGTAGGCAAGTGCCATAATCACTAAACCACCTCTCCAGCACTAGTCTGTTTTTGTCTGACAGCCTCCTAGGGTAGCTACAGGGGAAGTAGGCCAAGGTGTTTGAGTTTGTTAGGGTTGCCAAAACAAAACCCCACCAACTGGACAGCTTTAACACAGTTCTGTGGACTGGAGGGCTGCCAGGGTATCCAGGGCCAATCTTCAGAGTTGGCTCCATAGATGTCAAATGACACCTCCTTGTGTCCTCTCTTGGTCTTGATTCTATCTCCACAGCCTGTTTCCCTCCCTGGTCAGATGAGTCCCAGAATATTCTTAGTCTCTCTCCTTTGATCTTAGCCCTAGAAAACCATCTTCACATTAGGCCTCCATGGAAACTAGGGCTTCAAGAGTTTTAGGGAGACATTATTTTGTCCAAACTGAGGCCTTCCTAGGCTGCCTGCTTTCTTTTAAGCACAGGCAGCTTTTATGGGGAAGGTCAGGGTTCTTCCATCCCCTGTGATTTATGCAGTTACTCACACACACCCCCAAGGGTGAAATCAGTGCAAATTAGTCAACTGTAGGAATGAAGGAAGTGAAACAAATGATTTGGGAACTGGGTATGATAGCTCACATCCTGAATCCTAGTACTCAAAAGGCTGAGGCAGGATTGCCTTGAGTTTAGGGTCAGCCTGGGCTACATAGACCATTTTCTTTACCAACCCGCACCCTAAAAATACACTTAAAAGAGTATTAAGATACATGGCATTTGGTTTCTAGATGCTACACAAGAAAGCATTCTGGCCTCACCCCTCAGCAGCACTCCTTAGGGACCTTGAAGACTAACCCAAGTCACCAGAATAACGTGGTCCATGTGATGCACAGAGAGGAGTGTACCAGAAGGTAGACAGCTTCTTGCAGCAGCAAGGGACACATTTCTTAACAGAACCTACTGAACTCACTGTAGTGTGTCTCCTGTGGTGGTTTCAAGTCCAGCTGAATGAACCAGTGAGTTGGGGTTATCTACAGACAAAAGGACAACTCAAAGGCAGCTGCATCACTGAAAGGCCCATGCCAGCAGCCAACCAATGACTCACTAAGCTGTATACCTGGAGCTCACTGCAAACTTGGTGGCTGGTTAGAAAATCTCTTCTTTTTTTTGGTTTTTCGAGGTAGGGTCTCACTCTGGTCCAGGCTGACCTGGAATTAACTCTGTAGTCTCAGGGTGGCCTTGAACTCACAGCGATCCTCCTACCTCTGCCTCCAAAATGCTGGGATTAAAGGCGTGCACCGCCACGCCCGGCCTAGAAAATCTCTTCTTATTAGCAGTTGTTACTCTTATTTCTTTGGAAGAGAATGTGTGAATATTTCAAGTTTCAGGAGCTTCCTGAGATTTCTAAGTTGTTTATTTCCTGACCCTTTCAAGTTTTGTTTACTTCCTGAGTCTTAAGGAGAACTTGTTTCCATTTGGAACTTCCTAAGGAGCCTCCCTCTAGGAGGAAATGGTTTTGTTTTCAAGTGGTTGCACTGATTTATTCAAGTGCTGAACAAAACAGGTGATTGGGACAGTGCATCACCAATACATTAGCAGGGGATAGTTCCAGATTCCCGGTGGATGTCTAAGCCCTGTATGTACTGCTTCTTACTGTATGGACACACCAGTGATCTGCACAATACTCATAATTTACCAAATAGTATAGTACCCTTCTTATGGACATCTGGGCCCACAGTAAACAAAACTGGAAAAGGAGTCAGTCCCTTGGTCATCCAAGCCATGTCTTTCTGGGTCATATCTCACAAATTAATTGTGTGACCAAGACAGCATTCTGACTGGCTGACCATTCCCCAAGACTGCCTGAGACTCCAAGTGGAGACAAGCTGCTAATGGTTCCATTGGATGAGAAACCAAATCACTCTTCAATCTAGCCCCATCATAGCTTCACCTATTCTACCATTTGTAACCCCTCTGAGCAGAAGAAGATGCCTTATGTGAGCTGCACTTAAGCCTGATGGACCCAGAAACTTCCCCTCCTCCCCAGAGTTGACCAAGAAGCTCGATGTTGCAGGGGGTGGTGGCACACACCTTTAATCCCAGCACTCAGGAGGCAGAGGTACAAGGACCGCTGTGAGTTTGATGCCAGCCTGAGACTACATCGTGACTTCCAGGTCAGCCTGGACTAGAGTGAGACCCTAACTTTAAAAACCTAAAAAACATAAAAGAAAATAAAAGAAGAAGAAAAAGTTGTATGCCTCACAAGCTCCTGGCATCCTCACAGCTTTTACCTTAGAGCAGCTCAGTGCATTGGAAGGCACTTTCCAGCACCACTCATAACGGAGACCCTTAGGAACAGAAAAATCTGGCCTGGGATGTGTGGCTGTCAAAGGTGTAAGTGAAGCAGGTAGGCTAGAATCTGTTGGGGTAGAGCATGTTCTCATCCCCTCTCTGAGTTTGCTTTCTTCTGCACATAAAGACATGGTTTTAGGCCAGGTGTTGTGGTATATGCCTTTAATCCTAGCACTCAGGAGGCAGAGGTAGGAGGATCTCTGTGAGTTCGAGGCCAGCCTGAGACTACAGAGTAAATTCCAGGTCATCATGGGCTAGAGTGAGACCCTACCTTGAAAAGCCAAACAAACAAATAAACAAACATGGTTTTGGGAGTTGTGCACATCTTCAATCCCAGCACCATAAGGCAGAGATAGGAGGGTTGCTGTGAGTTCGAGGCCAGCCTGGGACTACAGAGTGAGTTCCAGGTAGGCCTGGCCTACAGTGAGACCCTACCTAATAAACAAACAACAACAACATGGTTTCAAAATCATAGAATGAAATAAATATAAATGCCCAAAACAGGAATCCCAGCTGAACACACCCTTCTCTGGGCCTCTTCACACACCTGTGATCTGCTTGCATTTGCTGTACCCCTGGATACCCTGCTTGGTTCCCAGGGTCTTTCATTTCCCCTGGCTCCTTCTGGGGTCTCTTCCAAATGGACCAAACCCTCCCTCTGGTCTCTGTGGGCTTCCTGCTAAGAGTAGCCTCTGACATACTACCTCCCAGACCTTGGTGGCCAAGTCCACACACAGGGACCAACTTTGTTTGTGGGACCTTGGAAACCTTATATGCCATGTGAGTGATTAAGGAAGCATGTAATTCCATGTTCTCCCCCACGTAGTGTGCACAGATTGTGCCTGGAGGACATTGACTCCCACCCAGGTAGCGTTTCACTATAGCCCAGGCTGTCATAGAACTCACTGCAATCCTCTTATCTCAGCCTCCCCAGTGTTGGGATTAAAGGTGTGCACTATAATGCCAGGCTTGAAATTAACTTTTGTTCTCCCTGTCTTGTTCATGCTTTTTAAAAATTAATTTATTTTTTATTAACAACTTCCATGATTGTAAACAATATCCCATGTTAATGCCCTCCCTCCCCCCACTTTCCCCTTTGAAACTCCCCTCTCCGTTATATCCCCTCCCCATCTCAATCAGTCACTCTTTATGCTGGTCTTGTGTAGGTAGTGTCAGGCACTGTGACATCATGGATATCCAGGCCATTTTGTGTCTGGAGGGGCACATTGTAAGGAGTCCTACCCTTCCTTTGGCTCTTACATTCTTTCTGCAACCTCTTCCACATTAGACCCTGAACCTTGGAAGCTGTGATAGAGATATTGCAGTGCTGAGCACTCCTCTGTCACTTCTTCCCAGTGCCATGATGCCTTCTGAGTCATCCCAAGGACACTGCTATCTGAAAAGAGAAGATTCTCTACCAAAAGTGAGAGTAGCATTAATATATAGGTATGAACATTGAGAAGTGCTTACTGTGCAGTTTGATGAACATAGTATACACATTTAGCCAGACAGCAGGAGCCGTTACATCCCTAGGGCTCATGACTACCCCTGTTGCAGGTTTTCAGTATCAGGGATGTATTCTCTCCCATGGGTTGGGTCTCCAGTCCAATTAGAGGGCAGTTGATTTCCACCATGACAGACATGCCACTATTGTACCCGTTGGCTCATTTGGCATGGCTGGCCAAATATAAGGCATGCAGTGTACACTGTTAATATCTTTACTGGTGATTTCTCTTTCTCCCATCGAACTGCATGCAGAATGGCTTCTTCCAGCTCTCTGTCAACTGGTCTACATAGAGGAGGTTATCAGCTCAGTGCAAGCAGGATTTCTCAGTGGCCTTGCATCCCAAGTATGTGGAGTCTTCAGCAATAGGGTCTTACCATCTATCCCTGGTGGGAAACCAAGGGCTTTGACAATGGTCTGTAATGTTTTAGGGGCATCAGGGACCTCCCTGGCCAACAATTCACTGGAAGGTATCCCGTCCCTGGCACTAAAAATTTTCTAGCAACAATCTATGGATCCTGAGTGCTCCATTGTCCAAAAAAGTAAGTTTCCTGACAGCAAACAGCACCGGCAAACAGAGCAGCAATCCAACAACCCAGCCAGCCTACTTGAACCCATGGGGTACCAAAGAGGGACCCAAGAAGGAGCACAGCATAACTTGAGACCAAAATCATCCCAAAAGTTAACTGGGATTACACCAGGTCAGTACCTGCCAAATAAACCTGTTATTTAGGCCTGAACTGGAAGTGCTAAATGCACCTTCCATATCAGGATAAATTATATGTTAAACCTGATGGTCAGATTTTCCATTCTTTTTTTCAAGGTAGGGTCACACTCTAGCTCAGGCTGACATGGAATTCACTCTGTAGTCTCAGGGTGGCCTCGAACTCACGGTGATCCTCCTACCTCTGCCTCCCGAATGCTGGGATTAAAGGCTTGCACCACCAAGATTTGCCATTCTTAAATAAGCTATATTTTGGGCTTGTTATTTGTTGCTTCTAGATTTACAGTGGCTTTGTTTTCTCATCTGTTATACATTAGGGAAGGGTCTTACTTGGTAACAAGCTGACTTGGAACCCTCAACAGACCAGAAATCTTAACCTCCTTGTTGTCAGGATTAAGGGTATGGAGCACCACACACCCTAAGGAACAGTTAGAGGATCTGGTTGTCATAATACTTACTCTTGCATAAATACTCTGAGCTGTTTTCATTGAAAGTGTACACTGTTTAGTTAAATTTTAGAATCGGCCTGTATTTTGTTCCACTCAGCCTACTTGAATACTCTCATAGCAGGCAAACCCAACATCTAGGGTCATTTTGTAGATACTCTGAGAGTCTTGAGAGCCACACCTAGCACCTTAAGCTGCTAGCCTGAAGATATATAACATCAGATTGATTGATACATCTAATAATATTGCAGCTAACTAGAAAATCAAAGCATTAAATTAATCCAAGATGCAAAAATATATACATTACAATACAAGAAACACCAAAAAGTATTATGCATCAGAAATGACTTCCAGTGAGAATTAGTTAGAGGAAATGCCTGAGAAAGAGTTCAAAAAAATGATTATATATATGCTCAAAGTAATCAAAGAGGAAACCAAAGGAATCAAAGAAGACACAGGACACTAATTTAATGAAATAAAGAGGGCAAGGGCTGGAGAGATGGCTTAGCGGTTAAGTGCTTGCCTGTGAATCCTAATGACCCCGGTTTGAGGCTTGATTCCCCAGAACCCATGTTAGCCAGATGCACAAGGGGGCACACATGTCTGGAGTTCATTTGCAGGGGCTGAAGGCCCTGGCGCACCCATTCTACCTATCTCTCTCTATCTGCCTCTTTATCTCTCTCTTGCTCTCAAATAAATAAATAAAAATAAAAATAGATTTTAAAAAAGAGGTCAGACTTCCGGTTAAGATGGCGGCATAGGTACCACGCCAAAGCAGCCTAGGGGGGAAAAAAGACCAAAAAAACTCAGCAAAATACACACTTTTACTAAAAAGTGAGGTGTATAGGAAATTGAAGTGGCAGCGGAGAAGTAGAAGAGTTCCAGAGCATCCAGAGCCTGCACAGGCAGGAAAAGCGGCTCCAGCAGCTCGGCCATCCGTCGTGACCGCAGCGCACCAGAAAGCCACCAGGCTCGGCTCCAGCCGCAGGAAAAGCCAGGTGTGGGCACTTCCCCTCACACCACGCTCTCCACAACTCGGGAAACATGGGGGAGAGCAGCAGTGAGCAGCGGAGGAGCAGACCATGAGGTAGAAGAACACGTGGAGCAGTGAGAGAACCAGAGCAGCTGCGGCTCCCTCCCCTCCCCCACCACCTGAGCCCAGCTCCGGCGAACAGAACAGCGGCCTGGGACCCAGCCACGCCAAGAGCGGGACCCAAGCAGGAGCAGAGTTTGGCAGCAACATCAGCGGCTCCAGCACCAGTAAAGGCGGCCCCAGCAGCAGCAGACCCAGGAGTGGCAGCAGCAACAGACTCGGCAGCAGCAGCTTCAGGGGGAGCAGCGGCAGTGGACACAGCAGCAGCAGCTTCAGCAGCAATGGTGGCTCCAGCAGTGGCAGCTACAGCAGCAGCAGAGGCAGCAGCAGCGGTGGGTCCACCAGCAACACCTTCAGCAGCAGTGGCTACAGCCCAGCAGGGGCAGCTTGAGCAGCAGCAGTTCCAGCAGCAGGGGTGCTGATCTGCAGGGCCACACTTCCCAGGCTCGGTTGGCCCCGCAAGAAAAGCAAGTGCCCAACTCCAGAAATCAGAACAGCAGCCCGACGACGCAGGCAGCAACTTGACTGAGACCAAAATCATCCAAGGTAACTGGGATTGCACCAGGGAAGGGTCTCACTTGGTCGCAAGCTGACGTGGATCCCTCAACGGACCAGAAATCTTAACCTTTTTGTTGATAGAGGATCTGGTCGTTATAATAACTACTCTTGCATACATACTCGGGGATGTTTTTGATTGAATGGGTACAGTGTTTAGTTAAATTTTAGAATCTACCTGTGTTTTATTCCACTCAGCCTGCTTGAATACTCCTATAGCAGGGAAACTCAACCCCTAAGAACATCTTTGTAGATACTCTGAGAGTCTTAAGAGCCACACCTAACACCTTAAGGTTCTACCCTGAAAATATATTACATCAAATCAATAGATACAGCTAAGAATACACAGCTAGCTAGAAAATCCAAGCATTAACTTAATCCAAGATGCAAAAATATATACATTATAACACAAGAAACACTAAAAAGCAAGACGATATAAACCCACCTAAAAGCATTAATGCATCAGAAATGTCCTCCAGTGAGAAAGAGTTAGAGGAAATGCCCGAGAAAGAGTTCAAAAGAATGATTATAAATATGTTCAAAGAGGTCAAATAACACATGAAAATAATCAAAGAAGAAATCAAAGAGGAAATCAAAGGAATCAAAGAAGATGCAGGACACCAATTTAATGAAATAAAGAAGGCAATACAAGACATAAATAAGGAAATAGAAATAATAAAGAAAAACCAGTCAGAATTACTAGCAATGAAGAACACAGTTAATGAAATAAAAAACTCTGTAGAAAATCTCACCAGTAGGATGGATGAGGGAGAGGACAGAATATCTAAGCTAGAAGACCAGGTGGCAGACCTAATACAGTCCAACAAAGAGAAAGACAAACTTATAGAAAAGTATGAGTGGGAATTTCAAGATATTCGGGACACTATGAAAATATCCAATATAAGAATTCAGGGCATAGTAGAAGGAGAAGAACTCCAATCCAAAGGCATAGTAGGCGTCTTCCACAAAATCATAGAAGAAAATTTCCCCCAAATTGGGAAAGAGGTGCCAATGCAGATACAGGAAGCCTTTAGAACCCCAGCCAGACAAAACCCAGAAAGAACCTCTCCTCACCATATTATAATCAAACTTCCAAACACACACACAAAAGAAAAAATATTGAAAGCAGTTAGAGAGGAAAATAAAGTTACCTACAAAAGCAAGCCCACCAGGATTACAGCAGATTATTCAACACAAACTTTTAAAGCCAGAAGGGCTTGGAGTGATATATTCCAAGTTCTGAAAGATAACAACTGTCAACCAAGGTTACTTTATCCTGCAAAGTTATCCATTCAAATAGATGGAGAAATAAAGACATTCCATGACAAAAGCAGGTTAAAGGAGTATTTGAAGACAAAACCAGCTCTACAGAAAATACTTGATAGAATCCTCCATGCTGAAGAAAAGGAAAAGCACACATATAAGGAACCTAGAAAAAACAAGCAATACTCAAATACTAGTTAACAGAAGAGAGTACAGGTAGAACCAGAAACACACACACACAAAAAAATGGCAAACAAAAATACACAACTATCAATAATATCTCTTAATATCAACGGCCTCAATGCCCCAACGAAAAGACATAGATTTGCAGACTGGGTTAAAAAGCAGGATCCTACAATTTGTTGTCTCCAAGACACTCACCTTTCTACAAAGGATAGACATTATCTTAGGGTGAAAGGTTGGAAGACAGTGTTTCAAGCAAATGGGCCTAGAAAACAAGCAGGGGTGGCTATCCTAATATCAGACAGGGTAGACTTTAGTCCGACGTTAGTCAAGGAAGATAAGGAAGGTCACTTTATACTGATTAAGGGCACACTCCAACAGGAGGACATTACAATCCTAAACATATATGCACCTAACATGAAGGCTCCCAAATTCGTCAAACAAACACTATTAGAACTAAGGTCACAGATAACACCAAACACAGTGGTGGTGGGTGACTTTAACACCCCACTCTCATCAATTGACAGCTCATCCGGGAAAGAATAAACAGAGAGGCATCTGGACTAAATGAGGTCATAGAAGGAATGGACTTAACAGATATATACAGGACATTTCATCCAAAGGCTGCAGACTATACATTCTTTTCAGCAGCACATGGAACATTCTCTAAAATAGACCATATATTAGGACACAAAGCAAATCTTAACAAATTCAGGAAAATTGAAATAATTCCTTGCATTCTATCTGACCACAATGGAATTAAACTACAAATCAGTAGCAAGAAAGGCTATAGAGCATACACAAAATCATGGAAACTAAACAATACACTTCTAAATGATGAATGGGTCAATGAAGAAATCAAAAAGGAAACAAAAAATTTATAGTCAAATGATAATGAGAACACAACATACCAAAATCTCTGGGACACAATGAAGGCAGTTCTAAGAGGTAAATTTATAGCCTTAAGTGCCTATATTAAGAAATTAGAAAGGTCGCAAGTAAACGACCTAATGCTTCGCCTTAAAGCCTTGGAAAAAGAAGAACAAGGCAAACCAAAAATAAGTAGACGGGAAGAAATAATAAAGATTAGGGCAGAAATTAATGAAATAGAAACAAAAAGAACAATCCAAAGAATTAATGAAACAAAGAGTTGGTTCTTTGAAAGGATAAACAAGATTGATAAACCCTTAGCAAATCTGACCAAAAGAAAGAAGAAGACACACAAATTAATAAAATCAGAGATGAACAAGGTAACATCACAACAGATTCCAGAGAAATTCAAAAAATCATAGGGACATACTATAAAAGCATATACTCCACAAAGTATGAAAATCTGAAAGAAATGGATGATTTCCTTGATCTATATGACCTACATAAATTAAATCAAAATGAGATTAATCACTTAAATAGACCTATAACAAACATGGAGATCCGAGCAGTTATCAATAATCTCCCAACTAAAAAAAGCCCAGGCCCGGATGGATTCACTGCTGAATTTTACCAGACTTTTAAGGAAGAGCTAACACCATTGCTTCTTAAGCTTTTCCAAGAAATAGAAAAAGAAGGAATTCTACCAAATTCCTTCTGTGAGGCCAGCATCACCCTGATACCAAAACCAGGCAAAGATAGAACAAAAAAAGAAAATTACAGACCAATCTCCCTCATGAACATAGATGCAAAAATTCTCAACAAAATATTGGCAAACAGAATACAAGAGTATATCAAAAAGATCATTCACCCTGACCAAGTAGGCTTTATCCCAGAGATGCAGGGATGGTTCAACATACGCAAATCTATAAATGTAATACATTACATAAACGGGTTGAAGGAGAAAAATCACATGATCATCTCATTAGACGCAGAGAAAGCATTTGACAAAATCCAACATCCCTTCATGATAAAAGCCTACAGAGACTGGGAATAGAAGGAACATACCTGAATATAATAAAGGCTATTTATGACAAGCCTACAGCCAACATATTACTAAATGGGAAATACTGGAAGCTTTTCCACTAAAATCAGGAACAAGACAAGGGTGTCCACTGTCCCCACTTTTATTTAATATAGTTTTGGAAGTCTTAGCCATAGCAATAAGGCAAGAGACACACATAAAAGGGATACAAATTGGAAAGGAAGTGATCAAGTTATCATTATTTGCAGATGATATGATTCTATACAGAAAGGACCCTAAAGACTCTACTAGCAAGCTGTTAGAGCTGATCAAAACCTACAGCAATGTAGCAGGATACAAAATAAATACACAGAAGTCAGTAGCCTTCATATATGCTAACAACAAACACACAGAGGATGAAATCAGAGAATCACTCCCATTCACAATTGCATCAAAAAAAAAAAAAAATACCTTGGAATAAACCTAACCAAGGAAGTAAAGAATCTATACAATGAGAACTTTAAAACACTCAAGCGAGAAATTGCAGAA
Organism: Jaculus jaculus; assembly: GCF_020740685.1. Taxonomy (NCBI): domain Eukaryota; kingdom Metazoa; phylum Chordata; class Mammalia; order Rodentia; family Dipodidae; genus Jaculus; species Jaculus jaculus. The sequence continues at coordinate 503,678 of NC_059102.1, read as the reverse complement.
GACACTAGAAAGTGGAGAAACATCCCTTGTTCCTGGATTGGAAGAATCAATATCGTGAAAATGGCAATCTTACCTAAAGCAATCTACACATTTAATGCAATCCCTATCAAAATTCCAAAGGCTTTCTTCATGGAAATAGAAAAAACAATCCAAAAATTCATTTGGAATCACAAAAAACCTCGAATATCTAAAATAATACTGAGCAACAAAAAAGAGGCTGGTGGTATCACCATACCTGATTTTAACCTATACTACAGAGCCATAGTAACAAAAACACCATGGTACTGGCACAAAAACAGACATGTAGATCAGTGGAACAGAATAGAGGACGCAGATGTAAGCCCAAGTAGCTATAGCCACCTGATATTCGATAAAAATGCCAAAAATACTCATTGGAGAAGAGACAGCCTCTTCAGCAAATGGTGTTTTGAAAACTGGATATATATCTGCAGAAGGATGAAAATAAATTCTCTCTCACCATGCACAAGAATTAAGTCCAAATGGATTAAAGACCTTAACATCAGACCAGAAACTCTGAAACTGCTAGAGGAAAAAGTAGGGGAAACCCTTCAACATATTGGTCTTGGGAAAGACTTTCTGAATACAACCCCAATTGCTCAGGCAATAAAACCACAGATTAACCACTGGGACCTAATGAAATTACAAAGATTTTGCACCGCAAAGGACACTGTGAAAAAAGCAAAGAGGCAACCTACAGAATGGGAAAAAATCTTCGCCAGCTATATATCTGGTAGAGGATTAATATCTAGGATAAACAAAGAACTCAAAAAGTAAAATAATAAGGAATCAAACAAGCCAATCAAAAAATGGGCTATGGAGCTAAATAGAGAGTTCTCAAAGGAAGAAATACGAATGGCATATAAGCATCTAAAAAAATGTTCTACGTCACTAGTCATCAGGGAAATGCAGATTAAAACCACATTGAGATTCCATCTCACTCCTGTCAGATTGGCCACCATCATGAAAACAAATGATCATAAATGCTGGCGGGGATGTGGAAAAAAAGGAACCCTTCTGCACTGCTGGTGGGAATGCAATCTGGTCCAGCCATTGTGGAAAACAGTGTGGACATTCCTAAAACAGCTAGAGATTGATCTACCATATGACCCAGCTATAGCACTCCTAGGCATATATCCAAAGGACTCATCTCATTTCCTTAGAAGTACGTGCTCAACCATGTTTATTGCTGCTCAATTTATAATAGCTGGGAAATGGAACCAGCCTAGACGTCCCTCAACAGATGAGTGGATAATGAAGATGTGGCACATTTATACAATGAAGTTCTACTCAGCGGTAAAGAAAAATGAAGTTATGAAATTTGCAGAAAAATGGATGGACCTGGAAAGGATTATACTAAGTTAGGTAACCCAGGCCCAGAAAGCCAAGTGCCACATGTTCTCTCTCATATGTGGATCCTAGGTACAGATGATTGGGCTTCTGCGTGAGAATGAAAATACTTAGTAGCAGAGGCCAGTAAGGTAAAAAGGAGACATAAAGTGTAGAGAAAGGAAGGGAAGAGGATACTTAATAGGTTGATATTGTACATATGTAATTACAATGAATGTAATGGGGAGGTAATATGATGGAGAATGGAATTTCAAATGGGAAAGTGTGGGGGTGGGGAGGGAGGGAATTACCATGGGATATATTTTATAATCATGGAAAATGTTAATAAAAATTAAAAAAATTAAAAAAATTAAAAAAAGAGGTCAAACTGGGGAATTCCAGTTAAGATGGCGGCGTAGGTACCATGCCAAAGCAGCCTAGGGGGGGAAAGACCAAAAAAACTCAGCAAAATACATACTTTTGATAAAGTGAGGTGTATAGGAAATTGAAATGGCAATGGAGAAGTAGAAGAGATCCAGAGCATCCAGAGCCTACACAGGCCAGCAAAAGTGGCCCTGCAGGTCCGCCAACCGCGGTGGTGGCAGCATACCAGAAAGCCGCCAGGCTCAGCTGGAGCCACAGAAAAGTGAGGTGCGGGGAGTTTCCACTCACACCCGTGCTCTCTGCAAACTCAAGAAACGTGAAGGGAAAGCCGCAATGAACAATAGAGGAGCAGACCACGAGGTAGAAGAACACGTGGAACAGTGAGAGAACTAGAGCAGCTGCGGCTCCCTCCCCTCCCCCACCGCCTGAGCCCAGCTCCAGCAAACAGAGCACCGGTCCCGGGACACAGCCACGCCAACTTGAGCTGACAGCAGGACCCAAGCAGGAGCAGGGTCCGGCAGCAACATCAGCAGCTCCTGCACCAGCAATAACAGCCCCAGCAGTGTTGGATCCAGTAGCAGCAGCTTCAGTGCCAGGAGCTGTAGCTTCAGAGGCAGCAGTGGCAGAATCAGCAGTGGCAGCTACAGCAGTGGCGGCAGCAGCAGCAGCAGCTTTAGCAGCAGCAGGGACAGATCCAGCAACGGCAGCTTCAGCAGCAGTAGTAGCGGTTCTAGCAGCAGGGGTGCCAATCTGCAGGGCCACAGTTGCCAGTCTCGGTTTGCCCCGCAGGAAAAGCCAGTGCCCAGCTCCAGAAATCAGGACAGCAGCCCAACGACCCAGCCAGCAACTTGACTGAGACCAAAATCATCCAAAAAGGTAACTGGGATTGATTGCACCAGGGAAGGGTCTCACTTGGTCACAAACTGACTTGGATCCCTCAACAGCCCAGAAATCTTACCCTCTTTGTTGATATTGTTATAATAACTACTCTTGCATAAATATTCGTTGTTGATTTTGATTGAATGTGTACAGTGTTTAGTTCAATTTTAGAACCTACCTGTATTTTATTCCACTCAGCCTACTTGAATACTCCCATAGCAGGGAAACTCAACCCCTAGGAACACCTTTGTAGATACTCTGAGAGCTTTAAGAGCCACACCTAACACCTTAAGCTCCTATCCTGAAGATATATAACATCAAGTCAATTGATACAGCTAAGAATAATTAGCTAGCTAGAGAATCCAAGCATTAACTTAATCCAAGATGCAAAAATATATACATTATAACACAAGAAACACTAAAAAGCAAGACAATATAAATCCACCTAACAGTATTAATGCATCAGAAATGACCTCCAGTGAGAAAGAGTTAGAGGAAATGCCTGAGAAAGATTTCAAAAGAATGATTGTAAATATGTTCAAAAAAGTCAGAGAAAAAAATCAAAGGAGTCAAAGAGGAACTCAAAGAGGAAATCAAAGGAATCGAAGACGCAGGATACCAATTTCATGAAATAAAGAAGGTAATACAAGACATGAAAAAGGATATACAGGATATATATCTGCAGAAGGATGAAAATAGATTCTTCTCTCTCGCCATGCACAAGAATTAAGTCCAAATGGATTAAAGACCTTAACATCAGACCTGAAACTCTGAAAATGCTAGAGGAAAAAGTAGGGGAAACCCACCAACATATTGGTCTTGGCAAAGACTTTCTGAATACAACCCCAATTGCTCAGGCAATAAAACCACAGATTAATCACTGGGACCTCACGAAATTACAAAGATTTTGCACTGCAAAGGACACAGTGAAAAAAGCAAAGAGGCAACCTACAGAATGGGAAAAAAATCTTCGCCAGCTATATATCTGATAAAGGATTAATATCTAGGATATACAAAGAACTCAAAAAGTAAAATAATAAGGAATCAAACAAGCCAATCAAAAAATGGGCTATGGAGCTAAATAGAGCATTCTCAAAGGAAGAAATACAAATGGCATATAAGCTTCTAAAAATACGTTCTACGTCACTAGCCATCAGGGAAATGCAGATTAAAACTACATTGAGATTCCATCTCACTCCTTTCAGATTGGCCACCATCATGAAAACAAATAATCATAAATGTTGGCGGGGATGTGGAAAAGCAGGAACCCTTCTACACTGCTGATGGGAATGCAATCTGGTCCAGCCATTGTGGAAAACAGTGTGGACGTTCCTAAAACAGCTAAAGATTGATCTACCATATGACCCAGCAATAGAACTCTTAGGCATATATCCAAAGGACTCATCTCATTTCCTTAGAAGTACGTGCTCAGCCATGTTTATTGCTGCTCAGTTTATAATAGCTGGGAAATGGAACCAGCCTAGATGTCCCTCAACTGACGAGTGGATAATGAAGATGTGGCACATTTATACAATAGAGTTCTACTCAGCGGTAAAGACTATATCAGAGAGATCATTCACCCTGACCAAGTAGGCTTTATCCCAGAGATGCAGGGATGGTTCAACATATGCAAATCAATAAATGTAATGCATTATATAAATGTACTGAAGGACAAAAATCACATGATCATCTCATTAGATGCAGAGAAAGCATTTGACAAAATACAACATCCCTTTATGATAAAAGTCCTACAGAGACTGGGAATAGAAGGAACATATCTCAATATAATAAAGGCTATTTATGACAAGCCTACAGCCAACATATTACTAAAGAGAAAAAACTGGAAGCTTTTCCACTAAAATCAGGAACAAGACAAGGGATTACACAGTCCCCACTTTTATTAATATAGTTTTGGAAGTCTTAGCCATAGCAATAAGGCAAGAGACACACATAAAAGGGATACAAATTGGAAAGGAAAAGATCACATTATCATTATTTGCAGATGACATGATTCTACACATAAAGGACCCCAAAGGCTCTACCAGCAAACCGTTAGAGCTGATAAACACCTATAGCTATGTAGAAGAATACTAAATAAATACACAGAAATCAGTAGCCTCCTATATGCTAACAACAAACACAAAGAGGATAAATCAGAGAATCAGTCCCATTCACAATTGCATCAAAGACAATGAAGTCCTTGGAATAAACCTAAACAAGGAAGTAAAGTATCTTTACAATGAAAACTTTAAAACACTCAAGCGAGAAATTGCAGAAGACACTGGGAAATGGAAAAACATCCCCTGTTCCTGGATCAGAAGAATCAATATTGTGAAAATGACAATCTTGCCAAAAGCAATCTACGCGTTTAATGCAATCCCCATCAAAATTCCAATGGCATTCTTCATGGAAATAAAACAAACAATCCAAAAATTCATTTGGAATCACAAAAACCTCGAATACCTAAAATAACACTAAGCAACAAAATTAAGGCTGGTGGTATCACCATACCTGATTTTAACCTATACTACAGAGCCATAGAAAAACATAACAAAAACAGCATGTTACTGGCACAAAAGCAGACATGTAGATCAATGGAACAGAATAGAGGACCCAAATGTAAGTCCAGGTAGCTATAGTCACCTCATATTCGATAAAAATGCCAAAAATACTCACTGGAGAAAAGACAGCCTCTTCAGCAAATGGTGCTAGGAAAACTGGATATGTATCTGTAGAAGGATGAAAATTGATTCTTCTCTCTCTCCATGCACAAGAATTAAGTCCAAATGGATTAAAGACCTTAACATCATACCCGAAACTCTGAAACTGCTAGAGGGAATTTGTAGGGGAAACTCTTCGACATATTGGTCTTGGCAAAGACTTTCTGAATATAACCCCAACTGCTCGGGTAATAAAACCGCACATTTGGCCATGCGTGGTGGCGCACGCCTTTAATCCCAGTGCTTGGGAGGCAGAAGTAGGAGGATCGCCATGAGTTCAATGCCACCCTGAGACTACATAGTAAATTCCAGGTCATCCTGGGCTAGAGTGAGACCCTACCTCAAAAAGAAAAAATTAAAAGAAAAATAAATAAATAAAACCACAGATTAACTGCTGGGACCTCATGAAATTACAAAGCTTTTGTATGGCAAAGGACGCTGTGAATAAGGCAAAGAAGCAACCTACAAAATGGGTGAAAAAATCTTTGCCAGCTATACATCTGATATAGTATTAATATCTAGGACATACAAAGAACTCAAAAAATTAAATAATAAGAAATTAAACAAGCCAATTAAAAAAATGGACTATGGAACCAAATAGATAGGTCCCAAAAGAAGAAATACGGATGACATATAAAAAATCTAAAAAAATGTTCTACATCCCTAATCATCAGGTAAATACACCTTACAACTACATTGAGAATCCATGTCACTCCTGTCATATTGGCTACCATCATGAAAACAAATGATGTGGGAAAAGAGGAACCCTTCTACACTGTTAGTAGGAATCCAATCTGGTCCAGCCATTGTTGAAATCAGTGTAGAGGTTCCTAAGACAACTAAAAATAGATATACCATATGATCCAGCTATAGCACTCGTAGGCATATATCCTAAGGACTCATCTCATTGTTTAGAAATACTTGCTCAACCATGTTTATTGCTGCTCAGTTCACAATAGCTGGGAAATGGAACCAGCCTATAGATGTCCCTCAACTGATGAGTGGATAATGAAGATATGACACATTTATACAACAGAGTTCTACTCAGCGGTAAAGAAAATGAAGTTATGAAATTTGCAGGAAAATGGATGGATCTGGAAAGGATTATAGTAAGTGAGGTAACCCAGGCCCAGAAAGCCAAGTGTCGCATGTTCTCATATGTGGATCCTAGCTACAGATAATTCGACTTCTGTGTGAGTAGGAAGAAAACTCAGTAGCAAAGGCCAGTAAGCTAGAAAAGAGATAGAAAGGGAAGAGAAAGGAAGGGAAGATGGTATTGTTTATATGTAAGTAGAAGAATAGATTAATGGGGGTGAAAATGCCCAAGTGAGGTCAGGGGAAGAGATTGAGTAACAGAAAGGTAGAGGGAGGGCTAATCAAAATCTAAGGGGATGTAAATAAATCATATGGAATCCTACTCTTTTGGACAATGGAACACTCGGGATCCATAGATTGTTGCTAGAAAATTTTCAGTGCCAAGGATGGAATACTTGCCAGTGAGCTGTTGGCCAGGGAGGTCCCTGATGCCCCCAAAACATTACAGGCCATTGCCAAGGCCCTTTGTTTCCCACCAGGAATAGATGGTAAGACCCTACTGCTGAAGACTCCACATACTTTGGATGCCAGGCCACTGAGAAATCATGCTAGAACTGAGCTGATAACCTCCTCCATGTAGACCAGCTGACAGAAAGCTGGAAGAAGCCATTCTGCATGCAGTTCAATGGGAGAAAGAGAAATAACCAATGAAGATACTCAACAGTGGACACTGCAAGCCTTATATTTGGCCAGCCAGGCCAAAAGAGCCAATGGGTGCAATAGTGGCACATCTGTCATGGTGGAAACCAACTGCCCTCGAATTGGACTGGAGGCTCACTCCATGGGAAGGAATAAATCCCTGATACTGAAAACTTAAAACAGGGGTAGTCATGAGCCCTATGGGTATAACATCTGCTGCTGTCTGTCTAAATATATATACTATGCTTATCAAAGTGCCCAGTAAGCACTTCTCTTAATGTTCATACCCTTATATTAATGCTACTTTCACTTTTGGTAGAGAATCGTCTCTTTTCAGATGGCAGTGTCCTTGGGATGACTCAGAAGGTATCATGGTGCTAGAAAGAAGTGACTGGAGTGCTCAGTACTGTAATATCTCTATCACATCTTCCAAGGCTCAGGGTCTAATGTGGAAGCAGTGGTGGAAAGAATGTAAGAGCCAAAGGAAGGGTAGGTCTCCTTACAACGTGCTCCCCCCCAGACACAAAATGGCCTGGATATTCATGACTTCACAGTGCCTGACACTACCTACACAAGACCGTCATAAGAGGAGGAAAAGATGATGATATCAAAATAAAAGAGAGAATGATTGAGATGGGGAGGAGATATAATGTAGAATGGAGTTTCAAAGGGGAAAGTAGGGAGGAGGGTATTTCCATAGGATCTTTTTTATAATCATGGAAGTTGTTAATAAAAATTTGAGGGCTGGAGAGATGGCTTAGTGGTTAAGTGCTTGCCTGTGAAGCCTAAGGACCCCGGTTCAAGGCTCAGTTCCCCAGGTCCCACATTAGCCAGATGCACAAGAGGCCCATGCGTCTGGAGTTTGTTTGCAGAGGCTGGAAGCCCTGGCGCGCCCATTCTCTCTCTCTCCCTCTATCTGTCTTTCTCTCTCTGTCTGTCACTCTCAAATAAATTTTAAAAAATTATATTAAAAAAATTTGAAAAAAAGTAGGTTTCCATATGATTTATTTATATACGCTTAGATTTTGATTAGCCATCCCTCCACCTTTCTTTGACATCGACTTTTCCATCCATGATGAAGTATCCTTATCTTGCATTTGGTGCATGCTTTGAGTTTATAGGTGGTAAGACTTCAAGCCTTATCCACCCAAGATTGTGAAGAATTAATAATAAAAGTTTGAAAGCCATTCCATTACTGAAAGTTTTATTGTTGTTGTTGCTTTTGGATTTTTGAGATAAGGTTTCACTCTATCTCAGGCTGACCTGGAATTCACTCTGTATTCTCAGGGTGGCCTTGAACTCAAGGCAACCCTCATACCTCTGCCTCCCACTGGGAATAAAGGCATGCACCACCACACCTAGCTTATATTGATAAGTATTCAAAAATCTTAGTTGAGAGAAACAGGCTCATTTTCTCTGTCCTAAAGTCTGCATCTAAGGTCTAAAGCTAGCCACCTATGAGCTAAATGGACAGTCCAGTGGTTAGAGGCACTTGTTAATGAATGCATCTGTTTGATATTTTCTGGTTTGTTTCTGATTTTAGAGGAAATAAGATGTGTTACCTGTACACACCTTTCGGTCTCTGTATTGTATGTGGTAAATCACAGTATGGCTTTGAAATTTATTTATTTATTTACCTAAGAGAGAGAGAGAGGGAGAGAGAGAAGGAGGCATGGAGAGAGAATAGGTCTTTAGCCATTGCAAACAAACTGCAGATGCATGTACCACCTTGTGCATCTGCCTTATGTGGGTACTAAGGAATCAAACCTGGGTCCTTAGGCATCTAGTATGGCTTTCTTAATCCAGGTAGCCCAACAGATTCAAATGGGAAATGCTTGCATTCTTATTTACTTGAGAGGGTTTTTTTTTTTTTTAAATCTTGTTTTGTCTGTCAGTGCTACATCAGCCAGAAGCAAACTTAGAGGATAAATGTGTGAAAGTGTGGCTGGGACATGCCATAAGCATGGCTCCAAAAGAGATCAGATTAGGCTCTAAGGACCCCATTGGCCAGGATGGAATCCTGTAGACCCTAACTTTAAAGTCCCTCCAGTAAGAGACTAAATCCGTGGACCCTGTGCAGAGTCCCATCTATAAGGGTCTAAATCCATACAACCTGGGAAGCAGATACTGCTAGGTCACACTGATATGGTGGCCCCAACTGAAACAGATCTTTTGAGACTCTGTTCCCTGACCATGGGAATGGGTACAGAGCACAAAGAGAGGCATCTTTTTGTACAGGCATCAGCTAGATAGGGTAGCTTAGGCTTATATTTTGGGTCCCATCAGTAAGAGTCTAAATCTATAGACCATAGGCTTATTTAGGGTCTCATCAGTAAGGGTTTAAATCTATAGACCTCAGGTTTCCAAGTACAATCTTGAAAGCACCTTATGGCTTCTGTTTGCTCTAAAATACTATGCCACCTTAGAACTCTTGGCTGCCAGGGGAATCACATGTGCCCTGGTTGGGGTTAGGATTTTGAAGTCTCCAGGGAGTTTTAAAAATTTTTTTTAAATAGCTTTTATTGTGGTTATTTCTTTATCTATTTTGATACTGAGAGAAGCAGATATAGAAAGAGAATGGGTGTTCCAAGGTCTTCAGCCACTGCAAATGAACTCCAGACGAATGTGCCACCTTGTGCATCTGGCTTTCCTGGGTTCTGGAGAATTGAACCTGGATCCACTGAGTTTGCAGGCAGGTGCCTTAACCACTAAGCTATCTCTCCAGCATGGGAGTTGCTGTTATAACTAAATAAAAGTGCCACACAAGGCTATTGAGACTTTAAATCAGTGTCAACATATTGAAATAATATTTTTTTTCAAGGTAGGGTCTCACTCTAGCTCAGACTGACCTAGAACTCACTCTGTAGTCCCAGGATGGCCTCTAACTCACAGCAATCCTCCTACTTCTGCCTTCTTAGTACCTAGGTTTAAAGGTGTGCACTACCATGCCTTGCTATATTTATTTTTAAATATTTATTTATTTGAGAGAGAGAGAGAGTATGGGCGTGCCCGGACCCCCTGCTGCTGTAGAGGAACTCCAAATACTTTGTGCATGTGGCTTTATGTGGGTGCTGGGGAACTGAACCCAGTTATGAGAGCTTGTTAGCTCAGTCCTCACTCAAAACCTATATATGAGCCAGACGTGGTAGCACATGCCTTTAATCCCACTCAGGAGGCAGAGTGTTGCAGTTACCTTCTTGTTTCTGGGACAAGCATCCAACCAGAGGCAGCTTATGGGAGGAACAGGTTTATTTCAGGCTTACTGATTTGAGGGGTAGCATCATCATGGCAGAGGAAGCTAGCTCACTCCACGCATCCACAGCAGAGACACAACCAACAGCCAGCAAGCATGGGCAGCCAGAGCTCAAAGCAATTCTATAAATACCTTAGGGCTGGACTCAAGATTCATCCCCAGTGACATACCTCCTCCAGCAGGGCTCCATGCCCTGAAGAAGGAAGCTTAATCTTTTTTTAAAACAAATAGTTTATTTTTTTATTTATCTATTTGAGAAAGAAAGTGGGAGAGAGAGAGAGAGACAGACAGACAGACATGTCAGGGGATCTAGCCATTGCAAACGAACTCTAGACGCATGTTCCACCTTGTACATCTGTCTTATGTGGGTCCTGGGGAATTGAACCTGTGTCCTTTGGCTTTGTAGGCAAGCACCTTAACCACTAAGCCATCTCTCCAGCCTTTAAAAAATTTTTTTGATTTTTTTTGAGGTAGGGTCTCACTCTCGCTCAGGGTGGCCTTGAACTCACAGCCATCCTTCTACCTCTGCCTCCCAAGTGCTGGGATTAAAGATGCAGGCCACTGCAGCCAGCTTGCTGAGGTCTTTGTTCATGAGCACCCCTGAATCCCAGCAGGAGGGCCTGACAGGACCTCCAGCAGCCTCTCTTAGACACAACACTGGCCAAGGACAAGCTGCTTTCTGCAGAGTCACCAGTAAGTTCTGGGGACCAAGTGATGGGGGCCCTTGGGGACCAAGTGATGGGTTCTCTCACCCCTGAGGCAAACATGGTGCCAAGTTCTGACTGTGCTGATTAGGAATGAACTCATACTTGCTCATACTCCACTGAGAGTCTCTGTATCTTGGGCAGCTAGGGTGTAAGTACCAGATATGCCACAAGAGGCACCTTTCTTAGGATCCAGGCATAGCCTGTAGGAAAATAAAGTTGATCTTTGTGATCCTCTTCCCCAATCCTACCTCTGAGTCCTAGCAAGACCCCTTGGGGTCTCAGCAGGTGGCCTTGGAGCTTCAGCACTAGGACTTGCTCTTTCTTCATTTTTGTTTCTGTTTTATGTAAAACCTAGAACAAACCAGGCATGCCTTTAATCCCAGCACTTGGTAAGGTGAGTTAGGAGAATCACCTTGGGTGGCCAGCCTGTGCTATAGAGTGAGTTCCAGGTCAGCTTGGGTTTGAGTGAGACTGTACTTCAAAAAAAGAAAGAAAGAAAGAAAGAAAGAAGGAGAGAAAGAGAAGAAAAACAAACAGGGCTGGAGAGTGGTTAAAGTCATTTGCTTGCAAAGTCTGCTGGCCTGGGTTTAATTCCCTAGTACCCACGTAAAGCCAGTTGCATGCATCTGGAGTACATTTGCTGTTACAAGTCTCTGGCATGCCCACCCACATAGACTCTCTCAAATAAATTAAAATATTTATTAAAAAATACAACCAAAGCCAGGTGTGGTGGCACATGCCTTTAATCCCAGCACTCAGGAGGCAGAGGTAGGAGGATTGCTGTGAGTTTGAGGCCACTCTGAGACTACATAGTGAATGCCAGGTCAGCCTGAGCTAAAGTAAGACCCTACCTTGAAAAAAACAAACAAACAAACAAACAAAAAAAGCCAGGCATGGTGGCACATGCCTTTAATGCCAGCACTCGGGAGGCAGAGCTAGGAGGATTGCCTTGAGTTCGAGGTCAGCCTGAGACTATATAGTGAATTCCAGGTCAGCCAGGGCTGGAGTGAAACCCTACCTTGAAAGTAGACTCCATCCCAAAACTCCTGAAGGTGATTAACTCCTATAGCAAAGTAGCAGGATACAAAATCAATGCACAAAAATTGGTAGCATTTCTGTATGCAAATGACAAAGATACAGAAAAAGAAATAAAGGACATAGTCCCATTTTCAATAGCAACAAAATAAATAAATAAATAAAATACCTTGGAATAACGTTCACCAAGGAAGTAAAAGATCTATACAACAAAAATATAAAAACTCTCAAAAAAGAAATTGAGGAGGACTTGAGAAGATGGAAAGACCTCCCATGCTCCTGGATAGGCAGAATTAACATTGTGAAGATGACAATCCTTCCAAAGGCAATATATAGATTTAATGCAATTCCAATTAAAATCCCTACAGTGTTCTTCACAAAGATAGAAAAAATGATCTCAAATTTCATATGGAAAAACAGAAGGCCTCACATATCCAAACATATCCTCAGCAAAAGAAATACCTCTGGTGGCATCACCATACCTGATCTAAAGCTATACTACAAAGCCATAGTAATAAAAACAGCATGGTACTGGCATAAAAACAGGAGTATAGACTAATGGAATAGACTTGAGGACCCGGATTTTGGGTCAAGCAACTATAGCTACTTGATATTCGACAAAGGCCTGAACAATATAGGCTGGAAAAAAAGATAGCATCTTCAACAAATGGTGCTGGACAAACCGGATAACCACATGCAGGAAACTAAAACTTGATCCACACACCTCACCATGCACTACACTCAAATCCAAATGGATCAAAGACCTCAACATAAGACCAGAAACTTGAATACTACTGGAAGAAAACTTAGGAAGTACTTTCCATGATGTAGGAATGTAAAAAGACTTCCTGAAAAAAAACCCAGTGGCTCAAGTTCTTAAACAGTCACTCAACCAATGGGATCATATGAAGCTGAAGAGAGTTTCTTTACAGACAAGCATATAATAAGCAAAGCCAATAGAATACCCACAGAATGGGAGAAAATATTTGCGGGTTATCCAACTGATAGAGGCCTAATCTCTAGAATCTACAAAGAACTCAAAAGTCTAAACAATAAGAAGACAAATACCCCACTCACAAAATGGGATGCAGAGTTGAACAGGCAATTCACAGAGGAAGATATACAAATGGCAAACACACACTTAAGAAAATGTTCACCATCCCTAATCATCAGAGAAATGCAAATTAAAACAACTATGAGATTCCACCTTACCCCAATAAGGATAGCCAACATCAAAAAGTCAAATGAAAATAAATGCTGGTGAGATGTGGAGAAGCAGGAACACTCATTCACTGTTGGTGGGAATGTAGGATGGTACAACCACTTTGGAAAGCAATATGGAGACTCCTGAAAAAGCTGACTATAGAAATACCAACAGACCCAGTTATACCCTTACTGGGCATCTACCCTAAAACATTCAAACCACAGGCCAGAGAGATTTGCTCAACCATGTTTGTAGTGGCTCAATTCGTAATAGCTAAAAGCTGGAATCAACCCAGATGTCCATCATTAGAAGAATGGATAATGAAGATGTGGTATATCTACACAATGGAATTCTATACAGCAGTAAGAAAAAACAACACAAAGAAATTTGAGGAAAAATGGTTGAACCTGGAACAGATCATTCTCAGTGAACTTACCCAATCACAGAAAAAAAAATCAACACATAGTCTCACTCATCTACAACACCTAACCTGAACCCAAGATACCTTACATACCCAGCAAGCACCTCATGGACTAGACAATAGGATGGCTGGGGAGGGTGGGGAGGGCATCGAAGGGTGGAAAACAGTAATCTGGACCCAAATGGCAATGGTACCATAAAATTCTACTTCCTAAAAGACAGACCAAATGGCTGAACCTTCACTAGACCCTTACAGGAAACATCTTAACCACAAGACGCTGGAGAGGGTAGGATCAAGACTAACCTAAATCTTCTACATCTTCCCTCCCTTCCTCTCCCCTTCTTCACCCTCTCTCTCTCCTCTCTAACTCTTGTATATTAGTTATGTTTTCCCTCAATTTCTTAGTGGGCACTGACCTGTAACCCCCACTTCCAGCTTGGGGCTACCATGCACAATGGCTTTTGATCAGAGAAACCTACAAGGTTTCCCAAAACAATGACAGACTTCTGTCAGAGTACTTGATGACCCACCAAAGGCCAGTGGTAAGACCCTATTGCTGAAGACTCCATACGCAGCTGACACGTAAAATGGAATGGCATGGCTGGAAGCCAGGAGAGAGTCAGTCCCCAGACAGTCAGCATGTCTAGTGCCAGAAGGTGCTACATGGGTGACTGGGGGAAATGACCAATATCTGTCCAAGCAACTCATTGTCTAACCTAATTAGCAACAAATAACATGATGTGATGCCCACACAAGTGCAATAGTGGCACACAGCCGTGGTTGGGAACCAACTGCTCTTGATTTGGCTAACTGATTCCCTCAGTGGTAGGAGACCCATAGCTGGAGCTGGGAAACAAGTCAGAACCATACCCAAACATAAGCCCACTCTTCAATATCAAGCTACCATCAATCATGGGGTACAAGAGGGCCTACACCTATCAAACTCTCTATCAAAAAAGTAAGTGTTATCTCAATTTTCCAGGTGCTAACTTACTCTCCATTGGAGAATCTGCTTCTCTTTTTCAGATAGATGCAGATCCTAAGGAGAGAGCTTGCCCCAGCATACCTCAAAAGAGACCCGACTGAAACTAAGGACAATTGGCGAAACAAGCAAGGGTGATGTTTTCCTGATGAACCGGATACCAGCACAAAGGGGAAGGAGACCAACGCAGAGAAAAATCAACTCCTACCAAATCAGAAAGCCAGAGCCTCAGAGGCCCCCAACACCGCAGCACTGAAGCAGACCAAAAATGAACCCAACATGGCTCAGGGAAATTTTGCGGAAGAGGGGGCGGAAAGAATGTCAGAGCCACATGTTGGGTCAGGATATGCAGAGACATTTATCGTACCAATAACTGTGGGCAAACTCCACAATACATGACCCATTTACATCAACAAGGAGGGTCCAATGGGAGGGGGTAGATCATGGATGAGCCTAAACAATGGTACCAAACTGCCTGTATTTGCTGAAAAGAAAACTAATAAATTAAATTTAAAAAAAAATCCAAACAAACAAAACTCCTTACAAATAAAATCTGGAACAAGATGAGTAAACCACTGCCATGTGACATGTGATAGTGCCTGAACAGAGCCCCTGAGAGCCATGGTGGAGCCAATGGGTATCATCTGTGACAAAGCACTTCCTGGTCAATGCTCCTACCACAGACAGTCTGCTACAGCTCCCATACCACCTTCATTTCTTCCCTTCTTCTTTTAATACCTTATACACACACACACACACACACACACACACACATCCAGGGCCTGTCTTGGTGGACCTTGCACTCCCAGGGGCAGTCTCTAGGGACAGAAGCAAGGAACAGGTAGCTGTTCAGACCCATGGGTGGACTAATACCTGCAGGATCCAGGGTGGGAGGCAGTCAGTGAGGCCATTGGAACATCACTGGGAGCAATCTTGATCCTGCATGACAGACACCCAGGTGAGAGCCCCAAAGGCAGAGGAACTCCCATGGGCAAGGAGGACCATTTCCACTGGCCCTTTCAGCCAATCTCAAACTCTGACAGCAGAAATGAGGTGCTTGCAGACTAAGTATGAAATTTTTTTAAGGGCTGGAGGGATGGCTTAGCTGTTAAGGTGTTTGCCTGCAAAGCCAAAGGACCCAGGTTTGACTCCCCAGGACCCACGTTAGCCAGATGCATAAGGGGCGCACGTGTCTGGAATTCATTTGCAATGGCTGGAGGCCCTGGTGCGTCCATTCTCTCTTTCCCACTCTTTCTCTGTCAAATAAATAAATAAAAATAAAAAATATTTTTAAAAAAAATTTAATAGGCTGGAGGGATGGCTTAGTGGTTAAGGTGCTTTCCTGTGAAGCCTAAGGAACCAGGTTTGATTTCCCAGTACCCATATAAGCCAGATGTACAAGATGGCACATGCATCTGGAGTTTGTTTGCAGTGGCTAGAGGCTCTGGCACACCCATTCTCACTCTCTCTTTATCTGTCTGTTCCTCTTTCTACCTCTCAAATAAATAAATAAATAACTGTCTGGGTGTGGTGGCACATGCCTTTAATCCTAGCACTCAGGTAGGAGGATTGCCATGAGTTCAAGGCCACCCTGAGACTACATAATGAATTCCAGGTCAGCCTAATCTAGAGTGAGACCCTACCTTGAAAAACCAAAAATAAATAAATAAAGTATTTTTAAATATCATTTATTTGTTTGTTTGTTTGTTTTTTGAGGTAGAGTTTCGCTGTAGCCCAAGCTGGCCTTAAACTCACAGAGATCCTCCTACCACAGCCTCTCAGGTTCTGGAACTAAAGGCATGAGAGGAATAGAGAGAGAGAGAGAGAGAGAGAGAGAGAGTATGGGCACACCAGGGCTTCCTGTCACTGCAGACAAATTCTAGACGCATGCACCACTTAGTGCATCTGGCTTTACATGGGTACTGGGGAATCAAATACCAGTGGTCAGGCTTTTGCAAGCAAGTGCCTTTAACCACTGATCCATCTCTCCAGCCCTAGAGGGGTCTTTCCTTCAGAGCCCTGAAAGGGTGTGGGTGGCTGCTGTACACACTGAGTCCCTTTCCCTACAGCTTCTCTTTGCTTATTTTGTTAACAGCCATCAACCTGAGTCCAAACATGATTTGTCTTGACTTTTAAGAGTGGGACAACATTCATGTAACTTCTGTTCCAGTGTGTCCAGTATTGTCATTGTCCTGTGTTAATACTAGGAGTGTTTAGCTCCTGCTGTTCCTAGTTTATACATTAACTTCATCATAGGTGTGTATATGTAGAAGAAGACATGCTATTCACAGGGGTAGGTATCACTCTCTTAAGTTCCAGCCTCCACAGGTATGTGGGAGGTGCCTTTGGAGGCTGCATTTTCATGTCCCCATAGGGAGTAGCTGATAGATGTGGGCATTTCTCAGGTTTCACCAGAACCCCATTTTAGGGGGAACTGGGAGGTCTGGAGCTGTGCCAGCCCCAGGACTCTATTACCCTACTGTGAAGCCCTTCAGCTGGACCTCCCATCATGCCCCTTCCCACACTTAGGCACTGGCCCATCTAGGCAGGTGCCAGCAGGTGACAATGAAATAAGATTAAAGAAAAGGTAAGGCCTATTCTAGGGTTGAAAAATGGGCCCTGAAGGCCAGAGCTGCTTGCAGGGCCACCAGACAAGTGAGATAAAGGTCCCACACCCTCCAAAACCAGTGGCCCAGATGCAAGGGGTATGGGCTTCAGGCCTGGCTGAGGGCAGGGCTTCCTGAAAATCAGCTGTCTCCAAATGCTACCTCTTCTCATTCATGAGGCCATCCCCACACCTGCAAGCCTCCTGATTCTGGGCTGTCCTTGCCCCAGGAACCCTGGATCTCTGAGAAGTGAGGCAGCTTGTGACAGACTCAGGGACCCACCAAGGAACCTGGGAATCATCATTTCCTTATGTTTGTGTGCTTTAATCACACCCCCAGATCTATTCTCCGGATGTCGTGTAACACTTCCCCCCATGACACCCAACCAAATGGGCATGGTAGGCAAAAAGCACTATACAGAAGAACACCTTTGTTTGAATGTGTTTATTTTTTTGTCAGTTTTCCACATTTTATGAGTTTTAAATAAAATTAGCTTCATTGACATCTTTTTCTTGCAATTCTGGGGACTTAACTCAGGACATCACTCATCCATCAAAGCAAACACTCCCACTGAGCGGCACCTAGCCCTAATTTCATTGACTCTCTCAAAAAAAAAAAAAATTCAGTCGTGCCCATCATTATAGAAAGTATAATAAAGGTGTCTGGAAATCATGCTACCTAGACCCATTAGCTGAAATTTCCACTTTCTCCCTCATCAGACCCAAGGTCACCCACTAGTGTTAAATACCTGTTCACACACAGGATGATTTTGCACCTTATACAGAAAATTTTAAAGATCAAGTCCTGAGTTCCCGCCCCACTACAACCCCTAAAGCCTCAAAGCCCAGGCTGGCCTACTCAGATGGGTTTATTTTCAGCTCCTGTTCTGGAACTGTCTGTAAGGCCTTGGATGATCAGAGTCACCACAGAACTCCCCTACCCAGCACAAGCCCTCCTTTCTGACTCCTGTCCCATCTGGTCCCTAAGATCTGCTTGGGGGAGGTCAGCATTACATCCAGGGCACACAGGAGAGGCAGTGCATTTCTTCTCTTACATCGTTCTTGGAGTGGGCAACAAAGTCCTGGGCTCTGGGTCCGGTAGAAGGGAAGCTGGAACTAGCTGGAGAGAATCTCACTGCCCCATTTTCCCATGCTCTATACCTCTTTAGGTCAAATCCTCAAAGAAGTATATGCATAGGAAAAAGGAATAGCGAGTGAGTCTGTGCTGGTGGTTCTTCAGCACTTGGAGGTGGTGTCCACAGGAATGGTCCCTGCAAAGCCAATTGGGAGAAGCTTTAGACCAAGGCCCGGGGCAGAAGGCACTGCCATCCTGCCATTGTGAGGAGGGTCCCACCCAAGCCTGGGCTGCATCCCTAGAGGCAGGCCAGCCTTACCTGGGTCCAACTGCTGGGCCTTGGGATCCATGGTGACCTGAGAGCTGTGCAGAGCTTGGGAGTGGTGGAGGACTTGCCTGCTGCTCAGTAGAGTCCTGCTGCTTGCAGCTCGGGTGCTTCATTTATACACATCAGAGACCTTGGCCAGCACTATCCCATGTGATCAGAGGACTGCTCTGTGCCAAGGCCCCCGTCCCACCCCCGCACCTGTGAGGCTGGGGCACAAAGACCTGCTCTGAATAGACTAGTAGGCGGATGGGCATCAGGGCCTGTAGAGCTGTGGCTGCTGACCTAGGAGCTGGGACAGGGCCAGCCCTGGCCAGCTGCCCCTCAATACTTATCTTATGATGTGCTTCTGCTTGCGTCAAGGGCCCGGAAAATGCACATGGGGGAGAATTGCTCGTCCAGAGGGAGGTGGGCACTCTTCCTCCCAGGCCTGCCTAGCTTAACAGTAGCAATGCCCTGGGAGCATTTTTAGCCTCCAGGCTGGGCTTTAGTAGATGCCAGGCCCAAGGTTTTTAAGCCAATGTGTCCTCATTGTCATCTATTGTTCTGGGAACTCAGTCCCAGACCCCTAGGCCAAGGAAGCCCCATCCTGGGTCTGTAATACCCTCTATCTGAGGGGTCAAGTGGATGTTGATCGTGAGTGTGAGGCCCAGAGAACCCTCCGTGAATCACAGCGTTGATCCAGGGCTCCTTTCCCCTCTAAGAAGCCCTGGGAGCATGGAGGACTGGTCTCTTTGGCCTTCAGGAGCATGTATGGCCATTATGAGGAGGGCATCTCAGAAACAATGGTCCAAAGACCCAAGGATACCCACACAGAGACCCCCCACACACACACACACACAAACATACAGAAACCCTGCCCTAGGGTCTCAGGCTAGCCGTGGCCTGGTATCTTCAAAGGATGTGGGTAGACAGAGGCCAGCTAATGACAATGGTTAGGACTTGATGTTTCTATCCCTGGGCCTATCTGTGTTGGCTACCAGCTCCAGCACCTTTAGCCTAATGTGTGGACCAGAGTTGGTCTGCAGTGTACACACACATGACACAGATACCTAGACACACACATGCAGAGACATAAACCCAGAGATAAACATACATAAAGGCACAGGCAGACTAACACAGATATATAAAGTGGTGTAGACATACACACCCTCACCCTGGCTGGGTTGCTCGGTCCCCTCAATGAGTGGTCAGTACTTGGTCAGTATTGGCCAGGACTGGAGGACAGCTGGGTCCATATTACAAAAGTAAATAGGGAGGCCATGCTCCATAGTCGCTTATTCTGCCTATAAGGCCTTGGCTGGTCAGATTCACCCCAGAGCTCCCTCACCCAGCCAGGCCTGAGCCCATCTCTGAGATGATAAATTCATGTGTCTCACAGTAGACCATGGGTGAGGGAAGGGGCTGACCTGACCTACAACTGAGTATCTCGGGAGTAGTGGGTACCTGTGTGGGCAAGACCAGAGGAAAGCCAGGGGAGACGGATAGTCCAGAACCCACCTAACAGTCACCATGAGGGATCCCAGGCCCCCACAAGGCAGTGCAGAGCAGGAGTGCCTGAGAGTTGCACACCTTGTATCGCTCTGAGAACTTGGGCAGAAGGAGCTCCTGGGACCCTGGGGGTGATAGGCACTCCATGCTGACTATAGATGCCCCTCCTGGATCCATTTCCTGTCTCATGTCCATGGTTGACTGGTTCTTAGGCCATGAGGGTGGCCAGTATCAGTGGCTGGAAAGCTCAGAAGAGAGTGGTGGGAACATGGTAGGAGTATGAGAGGGCTGGACCTCATGAAGCCTAGGCTAAGGACAAAGGAACCTGTGGGATCCTGTCTTGCTAAGGGGCTGGTTTATAGAGATGGAGCACAACCCTGAGATAAGGGATGCTCAGGTTCACACGCATGTACGTGTGTGTGCATGTGTTTTCATGTACATATAACATACACACAAAAACACACCTGTCTATCACCATGATCCCTAGATTGGAGGAAGTATTCTCAGGGAGTCTGGCAGGCAGAAGGCCCCACTTTTTAAACACTCTGAGCCTAAAGCAAGCCCAGAACCAGATCTCTGGGGCCTGAGCCTAAAAGCTCCTTGCAGAGATCCCATCCTCCCTAGCTTCTATCCGGCATCAACTTCCCACCCTAGGGCTGTAGTTACCGTGCTTTTTCTGACCTTGGCTGTGACCTCAGCTTCATAGCTGTAGGAGGAATGGAGGCACAAAGGGAAAAGTGGACTTGGAGAGAGAGAAACGAGAGGGACAGAAATAAGAGAGAGACAAAGAGACTAGGGACAGAGGCAGGCAAAACAACAATCTAGGCAGGCTCTGGACTATTCTGACATACCACCATGTCCCTTATTTAGCTTTTCTATACATCTCCCTTCCTTAGATTATAAAACCAACACTTACTAACAAGGTAATTTAAAATCCCAGAAAGAAGTTGGGTATGGTAGTGTACACCTTTAGTCTCAGTACTACAAGTGGATGTAAGAGTTCAAGGCCAGCCTGGGGTTACACAGTGAGTTCCAGGAAAGCCTGGACAGCAGTGATACCATGCCTCTAAAACAAAGCAAAACCCCAGAAAGACCTAAAGACAGGAGAGGTGGGCTATAGCCAGACGTGGAAAATGACTGTCCCTCTGAAGGTAGAAGAGAGGCATGTTCTCGGAAGGCTCCTCAGCTGGACTCTGGAGATGAGGGTCAGCTGGCCAGTGATCAGCTGTGTTTCATCTAAGATCATAAGGAGCCACACATGTTGTGGGGCCACGTAGTGACATGGGATGTTCTGTGTTTTGAGGTTTCCCTTGGGCTGAAGGTGAGGAAGTTTCCAGTCCCAGATGGTTTATGAGGGCATGACTTTCAGAGGGTCTTGTGACCCCTGTGGTCTTAGCCCCTTTCAAGTGCTTGTTTTGTGATTCAGTTAGGACAGGGAGGGGACTAAGGGAACCTTCACCGAGAACTGTCAGAAGACTGACTATCAGCTGGTATATATGGGTTTCCTGACAAGCACACCCACAGATTCACACACCTCAGTGTCTTAAGTGAACCCCAAACCTGTGAGTAGGATGCCAGAACACATGGGGTGTGCCCTTTGTGGGCCAGCCCAGTTCCCACCTGCCCAAAGTGGGTTCTGCAGAAGCAGGAGTAAAAGGGCCTAAAGGCAGAGGGGGAATCCCAAGCATGGACCGAAATCCCAGTCTGTGCAGTGAGGTCTTCATGGGCATCCTTTTACTTCCCTGAGGTCTCCAGCCAGATACCACCCTCAGGAAGGCCCTGGTGCTGACATCAACAGAAGCTCAGCTACCAAGGGCTCTGTATACCCAGCAGTGGCCCTTACCCCACCACACATACATGGGCTGCCTCCCTCTGCTGAGGAGACAAAAAGTATCCTTGTGGGGCAGGAGGACGTGCTTGGCACAGAGCTCTGGTGATAAGCAATGGCCTTCAAGCTAGCTCACTCACTCCTTCCATTCTGTGCCCTTCAGAAGAGATGGAGGGCTGGGGTGGGGAAGTTGCAGCTCCCTTCACATCAGAGCAGGCTGCAGTCCCCAAAGCCCACCTTAAACTTGTTGGACTCACCAGCTGTAAGTCCCAGGAAAGGGCTTACCACTCTGCCTCAGTAGTCATCAGTCCTTGCACTGGCCACAGTGTGAAGTTGAGCCCCTGCACCTACCTGTCTCATACCTCAACATGCCCATCCCTTCTTCCCTGGGTCTAGCATTCTAGGAATCACATTTCATTTGAATAATTGTCCTCTAGCTTTCAACCTCAGGATAGGCCAGGCTGTCTCTGGCTATACCATTCAACAGCAGCTTACCACAGCTGTGGTGGTCAGCCATCTCTCCTGGATTCAGTCTCCCCAACCCTCAGAGAAAGTTCTGAAAATGACAACTTTTGGAGTCATAGCCCATCAATTCCACCCCAAAATGTGTGCTCCAAAGGGTAGAGATTATTGGTCCCCAGAAAGACTTGATCAAAGATGTCCTCAAGTTTGACCCCATCCTCCAGGCCTTCAACAGAGAAAGTGTTAAAACCATGAGGGTACATGGATGAGGCTATGGGCATCACATGGGGTGACAAGCGGCCAAGGGGAAACTTCTGAAATGTGCTGCTCACAGCTGCAGGCATTTGTCAAACCCTGGGAAAATGTACCCAAGACCATTCATTTGTTCTTCTTTCTGCAATAAAAAAAAATAATAAATTAGGACTGGAGGGATGGCTTAGCAGTTAAGGTGCTTGCCTATGAAGCCAAAGGACCCAGGTTCAATTCCCCAGGACCCACATAAGCCAGATGCACAAGGTGATGCATATGCCTAGAGTTTGTTTGCAATGGCTAGAGGCACTGGTGTGCCAATTCTATCTTCCTCCATATATACCACTTTCTCTTTCCCTTCCTCCTCTCTCTCTCTCAAATAAAATAATTATTTTTAAATGGGGGTCCATCCAGCAGAGTGGGGGGCAACATTCCACTCAGAGGCAGTATAATGGCTGGCCCTGTGAAGTCTCACCAGAAAAGCATGAGCACATATGGTACACACTGTCAGACCTGAATTTCAGAATTCTTTTTTTCAAATAATTAATTTGCAAGGACACACACACACACAGAATATGAATGGGTTCACCAGGACCTCTAGCTACTGCAAATGAACTCCAGATGCATTCATTACTTTGTACATCTGGCTTTACATGGGTACCAGGAAACTGAACCCAGGTCATTAGACTTTGCAGGTAAGCACCTTAAACTCTGAGCCATCTCTCAAGCTCACATAGGAATTTTTTAGCATAAGTATGTTCCCTGAAATATTCTGGAATACTAAAAATTATTGTTCATCTGAAATTTGAATTTAACTAGGAGCTCTGGATTTTTAAAAATTTATTATTATTTTTTATTTGAGACAGGAAGAGAGAGAATTGGTGTGCCTCGGCCTCTAGCCACTGCAAACAAACTCCAGACACATGCACCACCTTGTGCATCTGGTTTACATGGGACCTGGGGAATCAAAATTGGGTCCTCAAGTTTCACAGGCAAGTGCCTTAACCGCTAAGCTTTTTCTCCAGTCCAGGTTCTAGATTTTTGCTGCTAAGTCTGGCCATCCTTACTTAGTTTACAGAAAGCAAGCTTAGGGCCAGAAGCTAGGTCTGGGTGCCCACTCTCAGCTTGGAAAAGTGAGAGGCCCCATAGGAAACCCCAGAGGCCTGGGAGGGTCCTTGAGCAGCTGCAGGCCCCAGAGAAGGGGGGCCTGGTTGGCCCTGGACTCTGAGCAGTCCTGGCCGTGCTCCAGGGCTAGGTTTCAAGGCTGAGCCTGTCACTCCCTCCAGGGAGATAAGCTCAGTCAGCTTCTTGATATTCCCTTCCCTTCTCCCCTGCCATCCCACGGGATCAGGAACACTGACAAGTCATGGGAACTTCTATCCCATGGGCCCTCCAAGGCCACTGTGCAAAGTCCTCCAGGTCCTACCCCTGAAAGAACTGTGTCTTCTTTGTCCAGACTGCTAACCTAGTTACCTACCCCAAGTGAGCCCTATGTATCTGGCCAGGAGCCTGGGCCCAGGCTATTGACAAAGGCACTTGCACATCCACATGTGCGCATCACCCACAAGTACATACATTACACGTGTACCCAGAAACACCACACATACACACTTGACCATCGCCTTTCCTATCCGTATGGGTCTGGATACCATATTCAAAGCAGCTACAGTCCCAGGGATCCACCCAACATGATCACTGTGGTCTACTCCTGAGGGCCATGAGTCTCTTGGGAAGAGGCTGAGCTCCCCCAGGTTGGGGAGGAACCCATTGCCTTCAGCCCCCACCCCAGGCCCCCCATCTTGGCTAGCTGGATAGGCAGGGTTTTTGGGGGGGGCCGACCACAACAGGCTTATTCTTCCTCAGGCCCCAGCTCAGGCCTAGCTCCATCAGCTTAGCTAGACTTATGGACTGTTGTCCCAGAACCCCCTTTGTTGAGGAGGAAACTGAGGTCCAGATAAGAAGTGAGTCTCCATCATCAGGAATAATGGTTGATCATAATCAGTACCTGTGTCCTCTGTCCCTTCCCCCTGGCCTGGCTAGGTACAGTGGGAAGGTTGAGGGTACCACATCCTCAAAGAGCTCCCAAGCTATACAGCTAACAGGGACTCACATTTGGGCCTTGATATGGCTAGGAAGGCTGAATGGCTCCAGGACTGGGCACAGAGCCAGAAATGGCCTGTTCCCACTCAAGGGTGCTCCCCCCCCCCGCCCCCCGCTCCCAGCAGGTTAAGGCAGCTGAGGACCTAGAGAGACAAGGATCACAGAGAGAAAGATGTAACAAGGCCACCACATATTCCATGGTGAGGAGGGTGGGTGAGGCTGTGCTATGAGTATGCATGTGAGCATGTCTGGTGAAGGCCACAAGTGCCTGTGTATGACGGGGAGCTCAGGCTTGGATTTGGGATACAAGGCATGACAAAAGCACCAAGGGGGCAGGGTTCAGGCTGGGTATAGGTTGAGAGATGAAGGCTGTGTTAGGGCCCTGCTGCCCTTCACAGGTAAGTCTAGTGAACATGGCAAAGCAGTGTTGAAAGGCCAAACTCAGATATAGAAGAGGTGATTGTGGTGAGGCATGACTGAGACAGTTGCCCAAGGCTGGGGACACTAGGACATGGAGGCAATAGTAGGAGGGAGAATAGTAGGAGGCACAGAGAGACCTTCTGCCATCTGGCCTATTCTCGGATATTCCTTTTGCCCAGAGAGAGCAAAAGCTATATTTGGGGACCAGAGTCCCAGGTGGAGCCTGCTTATTCAGGCAACACTGTGGAGTCCAGTATGCATAGCTCTCTCTGCTGTCCTTTCTCCATCCACCCTCCTTGACTTCCAGGTTCACACTCTGCTTGGCTAGCTTGAGGGATGGAATACAGAGTTGGGGTAGGAGACAAAGACCCCCAAGACAGGTGGGATACTCCATCAGGGTGTTATGACCTTGGCCCCATTTTCCAGTCATGTTGCCTCCTTTTCCCTGATAAGGACATCATGGGACCATAGGGAAAGGGCCTGAGAGGTCATGATACACATGATGGAGACACATTGGACAATTTTTCCAAGGGTCTTCATCTTTTCTTCCTTTCTTTCTTTCTTTTTTTTTTTTTTTTTGGTTTTTCGAGGTAGGGTTTCACTCTAGCCCAGGCTCGAACTCATGGCAATCCTCCTACCTCTGCCTCCCGAGTGCTGGGATTAAAGGCATGAACCACCATGCCCGGCTTCATCATTTTTTTCAACACATCCTTTTCAGAGCTTGTAAGAATGCATTTTGGGGCTGGAGAGGTGGCTTAGCGGTTAAGGCACTTGCCTGCGAAGCTTAAAAACCCAGGATTAATTCTCCAGATCCCATGTAAGCCAGATGCACAAAATGCCACATGTGTTTTCAGTTCATTTGCAGTGGCTAGAGGCCCTGATGTGCCCAGTCTCTCTCCCTCTCTTTCTCCCTCCCTCTGTCTTTCATGAGTAAATTTTAAAAAAATGCATTCAAGCCGGGCATGGTGGCGCACGCCTTTAATCCCAGCACTCGGGAGGCAGAGGTAGCAGGATCTCCGAGAGTTCGAGGCCACCCTGAGACTACATAGTGAATTCCAGGTCAGCCTGAGCCAGAGTGAGACCCTACCTCGAAAAACCAAAAAAAAAAAAAAAAAAAAAAAAAAAATGCATTCAGACACATAGGAATAGTAATACCAGAGCATTTTCTCCAAAACTCATGGTAAGGAGTATTGTTTTTCATTTTTTTCTAACTGTAAAACATTATTCTGGAGAATCTGAATAGTACAGGAAAGAACAGCTTTGTTTTCAGAGACAAACACGGTCAATAATGTTGATTTTCTGTCCAGCCTATTAGTGGTGCTGTGACACTGATTTTCTGCACATGTGACCTGCCTTTCCATAGGTCCCCACCCTGGGGGAGTCTCAGAAGGTCCTGCTGGTTTGACTGAGGTCTGCAGGACAACTGTTTGAGTTTAGCATGGAGATGGGGGCTCCAGCCAAGTGAGGTAGTGGCATGGGGTGGGAGCAGTAATAGCCCTGGGGAGTCTGAGCATTCAAAGATAACCCAGAGGTACTTTGAGCATTGAGATTTCCCTAGTTACTCTCACAGACACCAATCACTCTGAAGGCCCTGCAACTACACAGAGAACCGTCTCCTATGTATCCCTATAGTCCATTTTCTGGTCACCATCAGTCTGTTTGTTCATTCAACTCATTCACTTCTCAAGCTAGATCTGAAGCAGCTTTATTAAGTGAAGTTTCATGTTTTAAGTGAATGGGATATATATTTTTGTTTTGCATGTGCATGGTACACATGGTATAATGTGGGTAGTGTGTATATATATCTGGAATCAGTACCTACTGACCTCACCCCCAGGTCTCTTCAGTCAAAATTCCTCTAGGATTCCCTCTTTCTCCATCTCATTATACCTCTCCTCAATGGGTGCAGAGACACACAAGCATATGCAGCCCTCCGGGTAGCCAGAAAGGCTATCACACTTGTCTGGAGTGGTCCAGAGCATGGGTTTTCTTGCTTGCCCCATTGAAAATGGTTTCTCTGTCATCCCGAAGCATACAGAGTCCAAGTAATTCTTTGGTTATGCAAATATTCCTCCTGAGTGAAGTGTTGGACAAACAGGTAGAGACTGATGCTGTGTTGCCCTTGTCTTTGACCACTGTGAAGAAGCCTCACGTCCCAGATTCCCTCCGTTGGGGTCACTGCAAGTTTCTGGCTGATGTGGACATTAGCAAAGCCCTTAAAATCCTTTCTGGACAAGAAAGGGACGACCTAAAAAAAGCATAAATGCATGACAAGCTTCCAAAAGGGAGATGCCCAGACTGGTCACATGAGGGCACCCTGAGCCTGTGCTTTTCAGGCACTGCAGATGTGTTAACCACTTTCCATCCTGCTGGTTCAATACTGGTGTCACCCCTGTACAGACCAGGGCATGAGTGTTTTCCATTTGCAGATAAGGAAGTTGCTCACCTGTCTCCCAGGTATTCACAGACACCACACAGGCACAGGAGAGGTTAGCAGCAGCTCAGCTCACATCCTGAGGGCAAAAGCCTCAGTTGGCTCGGCTCAGCCTTTTACCCAATAAGTCCATCAGAAACCAGAAATGGTGGAAGGCAGAGAGAAGGGTTTCATTAGTGTAGCAACACTGAGAAGAACAGCTCTAAGTGTTCAGTACCTGTCCATAGAGCCAGAGAGAAACAGCAGAATTAGTGATACAGTAATGTGTGTATTCCCAGATAAAGTTCCTAAAAATGTTCTCTAAACAAGATGGGGGTGTGAGCAGTGGGGGCTGGAGAGATGGTTCATTGTATAAGAATGTTTGCTTCACATGAAGACCCGAGTTCAATGCCCAGCACCTACATAAAAAGTTTGTTGTGGCCACATATGCCTGTATCCCAGTGCTGAGGGGAGACAAGGAGACAAAACTGCTGGAGCTTGCTGGTCAGTCAGTCTGACCAAAAAACAGCAGCTCCAAATTGAGTGAGAAATTCTATCTCAAGAAAATAAGGCAGGGCTGGGGAAATAGCTCAGCTGTTAAAGGTGCTTGCTTGCAAAACCTGCCAGAGTTCTATTGCCCAGCACCCACATAATGCCAGACACAACAAGTGGCACAAGCATCTAGTGTATTTGCAGTGGCAAGAGGACCTGTCAGGTGTGCATGCACACATGCACGTGCACAACTAAAATTTTATATTTTTGAAAGAGAGACAAAGAGAAAGAGAGAGCGCGCAAGAGTAAGTTAAGTATGGGCATACCAGGGCCTCCTGCCACTGCAAACAAACTGCAGACACATGCGCCTCCTTGTGCATTTAGCTTTACATGGTTGCTGGGGAATTGAACCAGGGATGTCAGACTTTAAAAGCAATAGCCTAACCATTGAGCAATTTCTCTGCCCCAAGAATGTTTTAAAATATTTTAAAAAAGAAAATAAACTGGGCATGGTAGTGCACACTTTTAATCCCAGCACTTGGGAGGCAGAGATAAGAGGATTGCTATGAGTTGGAGGCTGGACAGGTATTCAGTTGCAGTGAAAAGAGCCTGGAATTCACACACACATACACACACACACACACACACACACAAACAGTACATGTGCAAATGAGCAAAAAGAAAGCAGAAGATAGAGAATAACTGACATTTTCCTCTAACTTTACACAGTAGTGCACAAATTTGCACACAAATGAACAGATACCATATACACATATTTCTCCACCCCCATATGGATGTGGTGATTCACACACCTGTAATTGGGAGGCTGAAGCAGGAGGATTGCCATGAGTTTGAGGCCAGGCTGAAGTGAGAAGATTGCCTTGAGTTTAATTAAGACCAGGCTGAGGTCTACATAGTAAGACCCTGTCTCAAAAAAAAAAGTTTTGTAAATAGTAATGAAATACCTGACATACACACAAACCCTGCCTTTTAGGGTAGGGCCAGCCCCCATCCTTGTTTCTGACTAGTCTAGGCAACACTTTGTTGTCCTGAGCTCGGGATTGGGGCTTCTGCAGTTCCTCCAGAACCCATTGGGATTTTGGTTTCTTTCCTGGGAAGAGGATTTGATTCTTTAGGAAAATCACTTTGGGCAACCAGGTGGAAAGGAGCTGGGGTTTCCTGGGTTGAGACTCTTCCACTCCACCCTGAATCCTTGCTGCCTTCACCTCGAGGCATTTCTTCTATTTCAGTGAATTTTTATAGTTGTCTTGCTTTGCTTGACATAAAGTCTCACATAGCCCAGAATGACTATGTTATCAAGGATGACCTTTAACTGACTCCTCCTCCTGACCTCAACTCCCTAGTGCTGGATTAAAGGCATACGCCATTGTGCTCACAATGAATCTTTCCTCATGGACACTTAATTTGTTCTGGTATTTTCCATATTGTATTCCAGAACAGAATTCACCAGGATCAAAGGAGATAAAGCAAATTCAGCAGGGACTGGAATCATCAGGCAGGTGGACCCCAGGCCTGGAGGGTATAAAGAAAAAAAGGGAGGGCTGGAGAGATGGCTTAGCAGTTAGGCGCTTGCCTGTGAAGCCTAAGGATCCCGGTTTGAGGCTCGATTCCCCAGGTCCCACGTTAGCCAGATGCACAAGGAGGTGCACGCGTCTGGAGTTCATTTGCAGTGGCTGGAGGCCCTGGCGCATCAATTCTCTCTCTTTCTCTCTGTCTGCTGCTCTCAAATAAATAAATAAAAATAAACAAAAAAAATTTAAAAAAAAAAAAAAGAAAAAAGGGAGACAGGGCTGCAACCATGCTCTTTACCCATTAGATGGCATCACACCTACTAGATTTGGCCCCGGGGCTTTACTTGGCACCTATGCACCCAGGTTCACAAGCTCCTGATTGTCATGACTTCACAGATGTTTCCACCAGGTGGGAAGTTACATCTGTTGGTTCTGATGGCAGGCTCTGGTGCTTCCTCATTCCTCAGAAAGCCTCCAGTTTCTTCAAGCTGGGGCTGAAACTATTTCTATGAGCAATCACCATACATCATTATGAAGCTTATACCAAATATTGGTTGATTTTTTTTTTATTTCCTAAGAGTGTGATACCAAGCTGCAGGCTGACCCCCAACAACCACTTTACTGACCTCAGCCCAGTTTTGAGGGAAGCAGGTGCCTCTGCCCCAGGTGTGGGAGATAGTCCTCAGTTGCTCTTTGAGGACCTCTTTATCTGGGCCCAGGAGGCCTAAGACAGTGTACAACCCTGGGATCCTTGAAGCACTGGCTCTAAAAGCCTAGGACTAGGAAGTCTGAGTATCAGGCTGGGGCCTCGAGGGGAAAGACCATGAGGCTCAGGTAAAGGCACCACTGGCCACCAGCCTAGTAGAAAGGGGTAGGTGGGACCATGAAGGCTCAGATGTCTCTCCCTAAAACAATGTCATGTCTTGCAGTGAGCTTGTCTCAAAGGTGTAAGCAAATGGGGTAGAGGACAGGATCTCTATGGTTCACTTGTCCTTAGCTTAGTAAAGATCCTGGAGGCTTCCAGTTCTGTATCCCAGGCACATGCCCGCTACTCCTGCATGTACAGACCCAGATAGCCTTCTCAAGGTGGCACCCTAGGTAAGTTTTTCCTATCAGCTCATAGAGACCTAGTTACTCCTATCCAGGAAGACAGCCTGCTCTCCCCATATGACAACCCCTTCCCCCCAAGCTGTAGTCCTATGTGGAAACTCCAAGATAACCATGGCTGGTTCTCCTCAGAGGACATTGGCTTGCAAGAGGTCAAATGTCATGGCTGTCCAGGAACAAGAGTAGAGGATCCTGGAGCTGTGAGCATAAGGAGTCACCAGGATCAACTTCTTAGTCCTGGTCTTTCCTGACCTACAGCAAGGCCACCCAGAATGGGGAGGGCAGCTCCTTCCCCAATGAGAATAAATATTATTGTTATTATTCAATAACACATGAGTTAGGGCTACCCAGGCACAATGACCTAATGTTCAGCACTTCAGTCTCCACTGTGGAGTCCTGCCTAAGAGTGGCTAACTGGCTTTTCCCAGGTCACCTCAAGGTGGGTCTCCTTCCTTACAGCTACTTCTGCCTGGTAGACTCTAGCTTGAGTCAGGCCCTGGCCCCTACTCCAAGTGTTTCCACCATGACTTTGGCTGGGTGACCCAGGACCTGCATGTAGGGCTTTCCTTCCAGGTACCCCCAAACTCCCAGGTACACCCAAAACCCACCTGCTTGGCTTGATTTGTCCTTTGCATGGCACATACTCCAGTATGGACTAAGTCCCTCCCAAAGTGGTGTCACTATTGGGCTTTGTCTGTTTTCTAGGTTACATACCATTCTTAACCCCCAACTATATCTTCTGGTTCAGACCCAGCCCATGGGGCCCAGCAGGCAGGGCTATAACAGGAAGGGCCAGCTCAGGGTGCTTCTGCAGGTCCTCCCAGCATGGGGAACCATGGCCCTTTTGCCCCCAAGTCAGCCTCTGATTCTGCCAGCCCTTGAGATCACCACCTCCATTGGCCAACACGTGTACCCATTTACTCACACAGTGCCACACACACAGTCACACAATGTCACAGCCACATAGTCTCGCTTTTTACAATCACATGATATCACATAGTCACACTGATTTATAGTCATTCACACAATGTCATAGCATCATGCAGTGATGTCAGTCATATAGTCACACATTTATCACACAGTGTCACATATAGCCATATACATAACCTCACATCTTGTCACAGTCATATATGATAAGATACTGTCATACAGGCACACACATACAGAATGGTCTCCAATTCATGCCAGGTCTAATACTGGAACCTGGCTTCTGGCTGCATGCACTGTGTTGTGCATGACACATATGTTCACGCATGCATGTGCACATGTGTGTGTGCCTGGAGCAGAGCAGCTGGCCTGTGATATCAGTGCTGGGAGTGCTGGGAAACCTGAGTGGGACTACAGATGCCTGGGTGGACTCAGGCCCTTCCTGCAAACACGGCTGTCATCTGGTGCTGTGGGGGACCTGCTTAGGGAGCTTTGTAGTAATTTAAGGACAGTATCCCTGTTTTGGGCGCCAGGAACCCATGGGTGTCATGTGCAGCAGATGTTTTCCTCCACAGTCTACTTTGGCTGTAGCTGTTGGAAGACAATGGAGGCTACTGTCCTGGAGGCCCCTTTCCCCAGCTCTGAACAAGGCTCCAATGACCAAGTTGCTCCAGCTAGCTGACCAGAACTGACAGAGCCAGTCATTGGGAAACTGCCTTCCTGACTAGTGCTCTGCAAAGTGACTCAGTGTGGGATGGATGGTGGGGGCTGTGACTGGGAACATGCCTCTGACTCAGGAAGGAAATGACTGCCGAGGGTTGAAACCCTGACCCACTTCTGTGGCTTCTGACACTGCTTCCAGATAACCTGCCAGGGGCAGGCTATGGCCCAGAGCCATAGGGAAGGATGACTCCAGGGAAGACAGGCTGGGATAAGGGAGTGGAGGGGGAACCCAACAGTGTGGGGGGGAGAGGGTCACTGTAGATTCAGGAGCAAGGTGGCAGCCAGTGGGATGCAGTCCTGACCTGCCTCCCCACAGCTAACCACAAGGTGGAGCATCTTGGCCACACCAAACCAGAGCCAGGAGAGGTGAAATCTGCTATAACCATCTGGGCCCAAGGCCTAGCTCCAATTCGTCTCCAAAACCTCCAAGGCATAGTGGGTAACCATCCCACTTCAGAGGGGTTAGGGGAACAGCTTATTTTCCCACAGCCTCTCCTATCCAAGTGCACATAACTTTCGCAGGGTCCTGTCAGTGGAATCTGCAGACTCCAATATGGCTGTCACTGGGGCTTCATGGCTGACTACAATGATCTCCACCAACCTTAGAACATGACCCTACAGCCCAGACGCTGCATATACCAGGACCTCACAAGTTCGCAAATGCAGTGATTGATAATGATGATGAGACACTGGGGCTAGACATAAACATGTTCAAAACTGTCCCCAGCTCCAGGCTGCCCCAGCTTCCACATCTGTCTTTGCACACCCTTCTGAGCCTGCTTGAAGATCAGGTCTACCCAATCAGTGAGAGGCTCCAGCTGGCCTCGGGATCAAGGTCTGTCTGAGTCTGGATGGATAGCTCTCAGGACCTGGTGCTTCTCTGGCAAAGCTCTTGTCAACTTCCTGATTCATTGGTCCTTCAGTTGTACAGTTGTTCCAGCCTCACCACCTTCATCTGCCAAATCTTCAGAAGGCACACAGGTCTGAAGAGCATCAGGAATGTACAAAGAGGCTCTATCTACCAGAGCCAGGCCACAGGACCAGAGGTTCTCCATAGGGACATTGGGAAGATGGACACAAGGTCCCTTGGGGAAGATCCCATAGGAAATGAGCTGAAGGACTCAAGGATCAATAAGCCATGGAGGGGCTTGTTTCCCTCCTTTCCCTGTTGCAGCCTCCCGCCTGATCCCCCTGGACAAACTGAGAGGGCTGGATCTAGGGCAGGGCAAGAATTGAGCCTCTCTTGGCTGTGAGCCCAGCATCTAAGCCTCGCTTATGCCCTGGGCACATTTGCAGAACTGGAAGCTGACTAATAGATGTATGGCTCTTGGACTGTCTAATCAACATCGACTTCCAAAAGCTGTTGACTCAAGAATACTCAAATGAAGAAAGGGCTGCAAAGGCCAGGCATGGTAGTGCATGCCTGTAATTATAGC
Organism: Jaculus jaculus; assembly: GCF_020740685.1. NCBI lineage: Eukaryota > Metazoa > Chordata > Mammalia > Rodentia > Dipodidae > Jaculus > Jaculus jaculus. The sequence continues at coordinate 469,827 of NC_059102.1, read as the reverse complement.
TACAGGGAGGTAGAGGCAGGAGAATCACTGAAAGTTTGAGGTTATCCTAGGACTACACAGTGAGTTCCAGTCCAGCAGCTAGAGAGGTATTTAGCTAGCTAGACTCTATTTAAAAAAAAAAAAAAAAAAAAAAAGATCTGGGAGGCAGAGGTAGGAGAATTGCCATGAGTTTGAGGTTACCCTGAGACTACAAAGTAAATTCAAGATCAGCCTGGACTAAAGCAACACTCTACCTCGAAAAACCAAAATAAAAATAGCCCCCCACACACAAGTAAAAGAGATTAAGAGATGGCTTAGTAGTTAAGGTACTTGCCGGCAAAACCTAATGACCCAAATTTCATTCCTCAGTACCCACATAGAGCCAAGATACACAAAGTGGTGCATGTATCTGGAGTTCGTTTGCAGTGGCTGGAGGCCCTGGAATGTCCATGCCAACTCTCTCTGCTCACAAATAATTTTTTTGAGGTAGGGTCTCAATCTATGTCAGGCTGACCTGGAATTTGCTATGTAGTCTCAGGGTGCCCTGGAACTCACAGTGATCCTCCTATCTCTGCCTCCAAAGTGCTTAGATTAAAGGTGTGTGCTACCACACCCAGCTTCAAATAATAATTTTAAAAGAAAGAAAGAAAAGAACTGGGTGCTGTGGCCACACTTTTAGTCCCAGCACTTGGGAGACTGAGGTAGAAGGATCACTATGAATTCAAAGCCAGCCTGGAGCTACAGAGTAAGTTCCAAGCTAGCCTAGGCTACAGTAAGACCTTGTCTCAGTAAGAAAAGAGAGCTGACGAGATGCCTTAGTGGTGAAGGTGCTTGCCTGCAAAGCCAAAGGACCTCAGTTCTATTCCCCAGGACCCACATAAGCCAGATGCACAAGAGGCTGCATGTGTCTGGAATTCATTTGCAGTGGCTAGAAGCCCTGGCATGTCCATTCTCTCTCTCAAATAAATAAAAATAAAAGACTAACAAAGAAGAAAAAGAAAAGGAAAGGGAAGAAAAGGAAAAAAAAAAAAAGGAAAGAAGAGGCTGCAGAAACTTATTGGCCTCCTCAAGCTGTCCTACCTGACAATAGTGGCCACATGGGGTCGACTAGGGTATATACAGCCCCTCCATGCTTGTTTCAAGTACAGCCTCATCCCAAACCTTCCCTGCTGGAAACATGGATCCATCATGCACCTCAATAGAAAAACCTGGTCTGCCCCAATCTGTGCAGTGTTAGAGAAGGCAGACTACATGTGAGGAGCAAGGGAGGCCAGCCTCACACAGATCAAGCAATGTCCCTACCTGAACCCGCAGGGTTGTCACTGCGTCTACTGTTGGCCCACACAGCCATATCGTGGACACTTTCCTAGTACCCCTTACTTAGTGAGAAACAAAAGGTTGGCTTGGGGGAGAAGGTGTTGGGGAGAGTAAGGTGCTTCCTGTACAAACAGGAAGACCTGAGTTGAATCCCTAGTATCTACATAAAAAGCTTGGCAAGGAGTTTGGGGAGATGACTCAGTAGTTAAAGGTGCTTGCTTACAAAGCCTTCTGGACTAAGTTCAATTCCTCAACCACCTACAGACCTGCCATGGAACATTGTGGAAGAGGGGGCAGAAATAATGTAAGAGCCACAGCATAGGTGGTAATACTCTGAGGCATGGTCTCCCCACTATTTCACTGGGACTGACGGAGGCCTTCATGACCCCACAGCAAATCCCATAACTCCACAGAGGAAGCCCACAGGGAAAAGGGAACAGGGGAAAGGGAATCAAAGAGTATAATCTGCTTAAAAATAAATGAATTTTAAAAAATGGGGCTGGAGAGATGGCTTAGCAGTTAAGGTGCTTGCTTATGAAGCCTACGGACCCAGGTTTGACTCCCCAGAAACCATGTAAGTCAGATGCACATGGTAGCACATGTATCTAGAGTTTATTTGCAATGGTCAGAGGCCCTGGTGTGACCAGTCTCTCCCTTTCCCCCTCAAATAAATTAAAAAATATATTAAAAATAAGATAAACATTTTTTTAAAGGCTTGACATGGCCACACATGCTGTAACCCCAGTTCTGAAGGGGACGGAGACAGAAAAATCAGAGGCCTTCACTGGTAAGCCATCCTGACTAAAAAACTATGTAGCTTCCGGTTCAACGACAGACTCAAGGAAACAACATGAAGAGCCACAGTAGACACCCAGTGTTCTACTCTGGCATATGCATGATACAGTGTACATGCATCTGTACACTACACTAACTCCCCCCCCCCCCCGGCCAAATGTCCAAAGGGCTGTGGCTACAGTGATGGCTCTCATCCTGTGTGGTTCAACCACATGGTCCAGTGTGCTGTAATTCTAAACTTCTGGTATCTCTTCATCCTCAAGTAATGTATCTCACTTGCTTATACTTTTGTAAGTGGCACTCAATTGTTTCAGTCCTTAAGTGGAAAGTTGAGCTATTTCCTCTCTAGGTTACCAGTGGAAGAGTTATAATTCACTTAGTCAGCCTGTGGGCTAGAACCATTGCAGAGGGGATGACAGGGCTATGAAGGACCCATACAGGCAACAGCTTCACTTCTTCTTATTAGTTCCTCTTTACTTCTATTCATCAAGTTCAAAGCTGCACTAAGATATCATGTCACTTTCCTGTTTCTCAATAAGACAAGTCATCAAGATATGGGGACCTAGTCCATAACTATAATATCATTGCAATTTCTTCTCTTTTATTTTTTATTTTAATTTTTTGGTTTCTTGAGGTAAGGTCTCACTCACCTGGAATTCACTATGTAGTCTCAGGGTAGTCGCGAACTCATGGCAATCCTCTTACCTCTTACCTCTGCCTCCTGACTTCTGGGATTAAAAGCAAGTGCTACCACGCTTGGCTACATCATTGCAATTTCTGATAGCCCCTATGATCCTGAGGCCCATTGACACAGCTCTCCCACCACTTCCTACTGCTTAAATTCCTGGGATGCCAAGATACAGGAAAGGCAAGAATGGTAAGGGATACTAGAGTTCCCTGATTCAAGAGCAGACATACTGGTGTGTGTTCATCAGTCAACCAGATGTGCACCACAGAGCCAGATGTGTCTCTGCAGAGCTAAATGTGTGCCACAGAACCACCTGTGTGCCACAGTCAGGTATGTACTGCATATCCAAGTGCTCACAAGGACTCCCAGATGAGATAGTATTCCTAGGGCCTTCAGAAACGGGGGAAAAGGTTTAGACTAGACTGGGGAGAACAGGCAAGAGACTCACCAACAAGCATCTCACCTCCCCTTAACCCATTTCCCAGATGCTCACCCAGTGAAGAGCATCTTTTGCTTTCTGAGCTGAGCCACAGTCTATGCTACTGTCCTGTACACCTGTCCTGTCAGCCCACACCAGGACTCAAATCCTACTGGTGTGTAGGTGAGCAGTGAGTCTTGCCCATGGCCAGACAGTATCCACACTGGAGAGTCCTGCATCCTGCAGTTTAAAGGTTGGGAACTGAGGCATAGCAGGACTGAATATGCCTGCCTATGCTTCCTGGTCTCCACACTGGGGTGGAAAAATTGGATGAGAGGAGAGAGCAGAACCCAGGCTGGTGCAGATGGGAGTGCAGCCTCAGAATGACCAATTCTGAAAAGTGGAGGTGGATCAGGATGAGTACCAGTGATAGCCTGGGGAAGCTCTGGTCAGCAAGATAGTTAGGAATGTGAAACCAAGTGGGAACTGTACTAGACTTAGTTGCTGTCTGGACCATTCATATTCTCACATAGACTATCTTACTATGTGCAAATGGGGACAGCAGGCTTGTGGGCTGTAAAGGATATGCAGACACATACAATGGTACTGGTTGAGTCTACATTAAGTGCACCGGCCTCCATCTTCTCCCTCAGTACAAACAGGATGGACTACATGGCCCCGGTGTGTTGGTCACTACCTTTTGTATATCAGCCTCTGAGGTACAGAAGTGCAGTTTGTGGAAGGAAGACTTTCCTGTAAAAGGAACTGAGGGGCACACAACACAGCAGTGTCTCTGAGGTCTGGGAGCTCTGCATTCCCTGTATGTAGCCCCACCCTCCTGGGTCACATCTTCCAGTCCTGGCTGACAAAGGGCCTCTTGTCCTGCACCCTCATAGGCTCATAGCTATCTCATTCCTTACCCCAGTGGGCCAATGCCCCAAGCAGTTACAGAACATTTGATGCCCTGTGTTGTTAAACCAGGTGTCTCAAGGACTTTCCACACTTGTCCACATCTCCGTCTGCTTCCCTTTGCTCTATTAACCCCACAACTCCATTTTGGCAGTACCTGGAATCTTCATCTAGGCATTTTCAACACTGGGTCATCTCCCAGGACATTCCTTTCCATGTCCACCCTCTGAAATGCACACCCTATCAGATCATACCTAGGACTCACCCCTGCAATGCCCTTAACCCAATCTGGGCCAGAGGGCTCCAGCTCCTTGCTGCAGTCTCCTGAGTGCCCACACATGGACAACACCCCCTCCCCGATGTTCTGCTCTGTCACTTCCCTAGTTCAATCATCTCTGACATGTCTGTTCCACCCAGATTGGTTATTTTTGTTATCACTTATTATACCAGACAGATTTCATTTTGTTATTCATCTGTTGTCCACAGACTTCAGGCTACAAACAGGCTGGAACCTGTCTATAGCCATTGGAGAAGGTGGTGCAAAGCCTGGTTTCACTAACCTGTAGGGGAGCAAGCCAGCTAAAGGGCTGTCCTGGCAGAGAGCTCCGCGTCTCTGTGAGCAGGACCCACACTGAAGGCCAGGGAGATACAACTGCTAATTTGTCACCAAGGACTCCCCCCCAGGCAGCTAAGAGGGCTGAGCTCTCAGCCCTTGCCTCGTGAGAAGCCTCCAGTTGCTTAGTTTCTGGTCTGTGCTGCAGGCAGGGACATAGCTTTGCAGGTCCACCAGCCATGGGTGGGAGAACTTCAGTCTCAGTCATCACCAGAGAGCCTAGATTGCCTGGCCAAGACCCTTAGTTGCATCTGTTACTGCTGGCCCCAAACGGTGTATGAGGTTTGTCCTTGAGAGCCCAAGCTTGTCCCTGGTGGCCCCCAGCATTTGGAGCCTCGGGAGGGTCTGTCAGAAGGATCTGGGGAGCTCTACCACCAGACATCAGAAGGCTGGAGGCTCTGTCTGCCCACCCTGCTTCCTAAGGAGTTCGCAGCTCGACTAAGGGACAGCGCCACCCTTCCCCCCAGCCCTGGTCGCCACCAGCCCTGAAGAGACCTCGCCCCAGCCCACACTGCCATCTCTGAAGTCCCCAGCCAGGTGTCGCTTGGGGCAGATGAGCGGGAGCCTGTCCAGCAAGCGCAGACTGCTTCATGCTGCCGGAGCGGAGCGCAGTAGGGCACCATAGGCTGGTACCCGGCTTGGCCGAGGCATCTCCATTGCGGAGAGACAGGGTTGAAGGGGCAGAGCTATCTAGGGTCCGTTGCCAGGACTGGATGGGGCAGGGCTGCTACATAGGTCGGATTGGCTCCTGCTCATCAGCTACCCAGCAGAATCCAGGAAGAAGGTAGTTTTGAGGTAGGGTCTCAATCTAGCCCAGGCTGACCTGGAACTTGTTCTGTATTCCAGGCTAGCCTCGAACTCATGGCGATCCTCCTACTTTGGCCTCCCAAGTGGTGGGATTAAAGGCGTGCACCACCACGCCAGGCTGTCGTAAAAAGCTTGATCATAAAAGTACTTTTGTTGTAAAAGTAGCTTGATCTGATGTAATAAAAACCTTCTGTCCTTTAGAACATGGTCCATAACCTACTGCTAAAATAGAATCTTTATTAAGGAGTAGTTTTCAGCTGCTGGCACCACGGCCATAAATGATGGTGCCTTCTGGGCTAGCATAAGCAGAACCATGGCCTTTTCTTCCTAAATCATGTATTTGGGTTGCATGTAAGTGTAGACCAAGCACGTGTTGATCCCTCCTCACCTACTACTCAGAGCTTCCTCAGCATTGGAAGGAGTCATGCAAGGGAGTCTGTGAGAGGGCTTTTGGAATCCAGAGCACTCAGAAAAGCAGTAGCCTCAGGGACAGACACCCACCCACCCACCAGTGGCTCCATCCTAGTCTGGTGACTGCAGACATGTGTCCAAAGCGAGTGACAGGACAGTCTGAGAGGACAGGCCTGAATTGGCCAGCAAGAGCCATAGAAGGATTCATTCTTGAGGTCAGAACAGTGTTTGCAGGTCTAGCCTTAGTCCTGAGCTGTGGCTCTGTCATCTAGGAGCATGTCCACTGGAACAAAGACTTCTTCAAACTTCCAAAGGCCCTCAAGAATCCCCTGGGGGTGCCCTTGCTAGTCACCTCCTCTGGACAGGAAGCTTCAGGGCAACCTTTGGGCCACCAGAAGGATTACCCTCCTAGGAGGAAAAGAAAATTAAAGTTAAAAATTGATACTATAGGGCTGGAGAGATGGCTTAGTAGATGCTTGCTTGTGAAGCCAAAGAACCCAGGTTCAATTCCCCATTGCCCACTTAAGCCAGAGGCACAAGGTGGCACACGTGTCTGGAGTTCACTTGCAGTGGCTGAAGGCCCTGGAGCGCCCATTCTCTATCTGCCTCTTTCTCTCTCTCTCAAATAAAATAAAAAGATTAAGAAATTGATACTATAAAAGTACAGTTGGCTGGTGCAGTAAGTGGCATGTCTGTTATGGGGAAAACCAACCACTTTCTAATTGAACTGGAGGCCCACTCCATGGGAGGGAATACATGGTTAGCATTGAAAACCTATTCAAAAAAGCCTATGGTGGGGAAGGTTAAGAGCCCTAGGGGAGTAGCACCTAGTTATCTGGCTAAATGCATATGTTATGCTCACCATCTGCTCTGTAAGCACTTTTCCTAATGTTCATACCCTATATTAATGCTACTCTTACTTTTGGTTAGAGAAGTTTCTCTTTTCAGATGGTGGTGACCACAAGAAAGACTCAAAAGGCACCACAGTGCTAAGAAGAAGTGACAGTAGAGTGTTCAGCACTGAGACATTTCTATCACAACTTCCAACACTCAGGGTCTATTGTGGAAGAGGTAAGACTGTAAGTGCCAAAGGAAGGGCAGAACTGCTTATAATGCACTCTTCCAGACACAAAATGGCCTGGATATTCATGACCTCACTGTGCCTGGCACTACCTACAGAAGACCCTCATAACAGGAGGAAAACATAATAACATCAAGATTAAAAAGAGAGACTAATTGAGAAGGGAAGGGGATATGATGGAGGGTGGATTTGTGAGAAGGGGAGGAAGTGGAAGAGGGAGAGAATTATCATGGCTTACTGTCTATGGAAGCTGTCACAAAAAAGGTATGTGTGTGTGCGTTTTAAAAAAAAGTACAAAAAAAAAAGAAATATCACACTGAAAAAATAAAAATAAAAAAATAAAAACAATAAAAAAAAGTACAGTTGAGGGCTAGAGAGATGGCTTAGCAGTTAAAGCACTTGCCTACGAAGCCTAATGACCCTCGTTTGATTCCCCAGTACCTACGTAAGCCAGATGCACAAGATGGCACATGCATCTGGAGTTCATTTGCTGTGGCTAAAGGCCCTGGCAAGCCTATTATCTCTATCTGCCTCCCCCCTCAAATAAATAATTAAAATATAAGAGAGTACAGTTTAATATTCCCTTTTCTGCTTTTAACTTATTATTTTTATTTTTGCATATGTGTAATGTTTGTAATGTGGCATGTATGATGTATATATGTGTATGTGCCATGCATATATATGTGCCTTTGCAGTACCCCACATGCTTGCCTGCAGCAAGAGTTGCTCACCTGCGAAGGCTGGAGTAGAACATTTGGTGAACTGCTCTGTTGCTCTTCTCCTGGTTTTGCTTTGAGTCTGAGTCTCCTTTTACTAATACTGGAGCTTGCTGGTCTCCCAAGATTCTCAGGTCTCTGCTCCCCTGGGAGACTGGGGTTACAGGAGCTTGTGGCCTTCTTCAGCTGTTTTATGTGGGATCTGGAGATTTGAACTCTGTCTGTCTCAGGTCCTCATACTTATGCAGGAAATGTACTTAACCACTGGGTCATCTCTCCAGCCTGAGATTTTTTTTTTTTTTTAACATTTTACTTACATATTTGAAAGAGAGACGGAGTGAGTGTGTGTGTGAGTGTGTGTGTGGGGGGGGGTATATCAGGGCCTCTTGTTGCTACAAATGAACTCCAGACATATGCACATTGTGAAAATGGCTTTACATGGATACTGGGGAATAGAACCCAAGCCAGTAGGCTTTGCAAACAAGTACCTTTAAACACCAGGTCGTTTCCTCAGTCCCTACATTCATTTACTTAAAGTTATTTTAATTTTTATTTGAGATATTTATTTACTAGAGAGAGAGAAAGAATGGACATGGCAGAGCCTCCTGCCATCACAAATGAACTCTGGGTGCATGTGCCACTTGGTGCATCTGGATTTACATGGGTACTGAGGAATCAAACCTGGGCCATCAGGGTTTGCAAGCAAACACCTTTAACCAGAGTCATCTATCCAGCCACATTTATTTAAATTTAGATTCTGAGTTCTACCAGCAATTCAATTGCCAGTCCTGTCCACAGATGACAGCTGCAGTGTTACTGATAACACTTCAGTACAGGATACTGAAAAGTCCTCTGATAGTATAAAGCAGGCATTAATCTATTACTGAGCACTCTCATTTTCTTTTCAGATAACTATCAAATTTTATCAGCCATAATTTAAGGAAACCACCCTCATACTCCAGAGCGGTGCCAGTCAGCCAAATGGCACAGGACTGCTCCTATGCAGATAGACTCCTTCCCTATTGAGGGGGCTCACCTGAGTCACTCCTGGCATGGTGTCTCCAGCCCTGGGCTTCGATGGTGGCAATGGGGGTGCAAAGGTTGGCTTGACCTAGGCGAAAGCAGACACAGCTAATGGAGGGTGCCTCCTAAATAGGAAAGACCCTGCCCCAAGCTTCATACCCTGAAGGCCTCCTGCTCTACTCCAGCCTGGCTTCAGGCTTTTGCCTTTACTTAGCTCTCTACTGGAAAACCCTCCAAGGCTGCCCTACCCAGAAAATAAAGCCTGAACCTGGCAGAGCTCCCAGTCTTGTGCCAGGTGTCCCACTCTATGTCACAGCCTCACCTGCACAACACCAATCCCCAACATTACCCTGAGGGCTCTGAAGTTTCCAGAATTCAGATCTTCTATGAAGCTCAAAAGCCAAGAATCAACTATTCAAACATGTTTCTTTGCATTTCCTATTCCTCAGGGGGGGAAGGCAGGCCACCTGGCAATGGTAGGTGTTAGCAGCCCATAAGGGCTCTGCTGAGTACTTTCCTCCTGGGCAAGGCACAGTTTGGCTACAGACTACACCTTGGCCTCCACTCGCTGATAAATGTCTGCTCATCTCCACCTCACCCTCCCCATTCTGCCTGTTGAAACTACTCCTAGGATGAGTTTTGCGACTCTTATATAAGTCTAAAGTGAATCCAAAATAAGAAGCTGAAAGGGAAAAAGAGAAAATCATATTGTTCCACATATATTGGTGCTCATGCCTGTAATCTCAGTATTCAGGAGGCTGAGGCAGGAGGATTTCCATGAGTTAAAGGCTATGGACTCCACAGCCAGGGATACATAGTGAAATTAAAACCAGCCTGAGGGTTGGAGGGATGGCTTAGTGGTTAAGGCGTTTGCCTGCAAAGTCAAAGGACCCAGGTTTGATTCCCCAGGATCCATGTTAGCCAGATGTACAAGGTGGCGCATGCATCTGGAGTTCGTTTGCAGAGGCTGGAGGCTCAGGTATACCCATTCTCTCTCTCTCTCCCTCCCTCTTTCTCTCTGTCAAATAAATAAAAATAAAATATTTGTAAACCAGCCTGAGCTGGGTGTAGTGGCACACACCTTTAATCCCAATACTCTAGAAGCAAAGGTAGGAGGATTGCTGTGAGTTTGAGGCTACCGTGAGACTACATAGTGAATTCTAGGTTAGCCTGGGCTAGAGTGAGACCGTACCTTGAAAAACTAAAAACAAACAAACAAAACCAGCCTGATTTACAGGGTGAGACTCTGTTTCAAAACCGAAAAGGAAGAAGAGGGTGGGGGTGTGGGGGTTAGTGGTGGTGGTGGTGGTGGAGGAGGAGGAGGAAAAATCCTGTTGCACAAGCACAGTAACAATTGTTGGAGGCTAGCATGAGTGTGCCAGGGTTTGGGGAGCTAGAGGATTTTGAATCATCAAGTCACCACAAAGATGGGAGAAACCACAGACATGTAAGATCCATGATATCTCCACCAAAAAAAAATTATCACTCACACCCTGTAGCAGACAGCTTCAGGTTCACTGCGATGAACTTCAAGACCAGGCACAGTTATGGAGGAAGGTATATTTATTGAAGCTTACAGATCCAGGGGAAGTTCCATAAATGGCAGAAGAAGCTGGCCTGCCTTCACAGGACCAAGCAGAGAGAGAGAGAAGTACAAGCCTAAAAGCCACAGCACACTTCAGGAACTCCAGCTAGGCACATTTTGCATATCTTTAGATTGAAATCTGAAACCCACCACCACACCTTAAGATCCACCCAGTGACACTGCCTCCAGCCTGGTGGCTGCAAATGCAAACTACAAACAAATAAAAAACATAATCTATGGGGGGGGGAGGCATCTATTCAAACCACCACACATCCCAAAGCCAAGTTAGGCATGGTGGTGCACACCACATCCACTCAGTTACAAAGCAGACAAGGGCTGGAGAGATGGCTTAGAAGTAGTTAAGGTGCTTGCCTGCAAAGCCTAAGGATCCAGGTTTGACTTCTCAGTGCCCTCGTAAAGCCAGATGCACAAAGTGGCACATGTGTCTGGGGATCATTTGCAGTAGCTACAGGTCCTGGCACACCTCTTCTCTCTCCTTCCCTCTTTCTCTCAAAATAAATAAATAAATAAAATATATTTTAAATAGCCAGGTGTGGTGGTACACGCCTTTTAATCCCAGCACTCAGGAGGCAGAAGTAGGAGGATCACTGTGAGTTCGAGGCCACCCTGAGACTACATAGTGAATTCCAGGTCAGCTTGAACTAGAGTGAGACCTTACCTTGAAACCCCTCCCCCCCAAAAAAAAGAAACAGACAAATACAAACTGGGTGACATTCAAACTGAATCTGCACTTCCAAATTACAAAACACAGACTAATAGTCACTTGAGAGCCATGAGTGGGCCTGGAGAAGCAGATGAGGTACAATTCTCATGTACTGACCCTACCAAGGGAGGCTGAGTAAAGGGGATGCACAGATTCTATGTCTGCAAATTTTCTGTAAATCTAAAATTTGCTTAAACTTAAATCAAGTCCTCACTGTTCTAGGGCAGAACAAGGTAACTCACCCTTCAGACCTCACTCATGCTGCCCTTAGGGAATCTTCCTGGAGCCCACTTTGTAGCTTTTCCAGACTTTACTTGCTCACCAGAATGCCCCTTTACCTACCACAGAGGTGGACAGAGGCTTATCTGGAAAAAGTATCAGTAATACTGGATGAAGAACTGACTTGTGCAGTTGGGGCCTATGCCACAGACTGGGAAGGAACCAGTGTTTGTTCCCTTGCTGCCCTAAGTTTGTTCCCCACCCCTAAGGGAGCACGCAGGTCCTCCACTAGCCCAATTATGGTCTTGGAGCATCCGTCGAAGGCTGGGGCCAGGACAGTGTCCCACAAGTTCCCAGAAGTGGGAAGAGACTCTCAAGGCTAGGAGAAGGGAGCCGTTTCACCCAGGTGGGTAAATCCTACTGGGGAAGGACTGCAATATCTCAAGGAGAGTGGGAATTAACATCCACTTGCAGGCTGAAAATGGCATTTTGAGACTTTTCAAACCCCAAAGCTAAGCCAGGCATTGTGGTGTACCCTTTTAGTCCCAGTACTTGGGAGGCAGAAGTAGGAGAATTGCTGTGAGTTGACCTGGGACTACAGAGTGAGTTCCAGGTCAGTTTGGGCTAGAGTGAACTCTACCTTGCAAAACAACAACAACAAAAAACTCAAAGCCTCCTTCAAAGAGAAACATGAGATGGCCCAGTCCATGGGCAAGAGGCCATAGGCCTGCAGGTATGGAGGTTCTCCTAAAGGTTATATCTTCTTACCTGCTTGGGCTTCAGCTTTGGGAGGGACTTTGTGGGCGGGGCAGGCCTGAGCTGATAGAGAGAAAGGTAGTGTCAAAGACCCACAGACCAGACCAAGGTTAAAGGGCAGGGCTGTGCCTTTTTCCTTCCAGTCTTCTGAATCTATAATTAGGTGGATAGTGGGCTAGCCTGGCCCCAGGTTCCCAGGTGGCTTTAATGCTCCCAGAACACACATGGCTGCTCTTCAGGGCTCACCTGGTCTGGCACCTGCTGCTTGTAGACAGGAACTGGAAGGGGTGGACTGAACATGGCAACTGGAGGCTTCAGGGTACAGAGTTGTGAGCCTGGACTCTGAGCAGAGTTAAGATCCTATCCCCCTCCCCTGACCCACCGCTTTTCCATGAGGCCCTCTGCTTCAGAACCCCTAGGTTCTTGCACCTCACATATGGAAGAGGAAAACATAGCCCTCTGTGCCAAGGCACTGCACAGGAACCTTTTCCCTGCACACTCCAGGTCTAAATGCATTGCCTGTCCCTTTTCCTCAGCAATGCTGGCCTATCAAAGCTATGGAGAAACAAGGGTATTTTCTTTTCAGGACCCAAGGCTGAAGAGCCCTCAGAACCAAAGCTCCTTGGAGGATAGCTTTTGACACTCAGTCCTCCACGCCTCCATGGGGTGATCAAAGTAGCCACTCTGCCCAGTCCACAGTAGAGTACATGGGCTTTACCATTCTCAGTGGTCATACACCAGGGCAGAGGAATAGGACCCCTAAGTATCCTTCATTCTAGAATCTGTCAGGGGACAGTGCTTACCGCAAGGGATAGCCTCTTTGGGGTCACTGTGGGTCTGGGGGGCTGGCTGGTAGAGACCAGCTCTGTGGGAGCTGGAATCTTGCCTTTAGCTGGCATATCACTGCCCCTTACGTAGAACAGGGGGTTTGAAAGCCCTGGCGTGGGCTTGGGAGCCACAGTCCTGAAGAGAAAAAGAGGTAATGAGTAGCTGGTCCCAGTCCCAGCAAGGGGCTTTGAGATTCTATGACATAGCCATCCCAACCTAGGCTGGGGTCTCTGCTCTGGTATATCCCACACATGATTCAAGCAAAGTTTGTGGCCACAACCACATATGTGCAGGTCCAGCAGATCAAGGAGCAGGCCCCTCAACAGGCAGCCGTGTTGGAGAGATACTTGGAGGCCCTGGGCAAGTCTGTCTTGTTGCAGCCAGCTTATGGGTCAGGATTTTGGCTCATGGCACAGTAGGAGTCTATGGGGTGCACAAGACCCTGGCTGGGGGGCTCTGTCTCAACTCTGGATTACCACACCCCAGCCTGTCACCTACACTGTCCCATTCTGGCCCCTGAGAGGAAGGGTCTACAGCAGACATCTTGGGAACCTCCTGAGCTTCCTACCCAGGCCTGACTAACCCCTGTGGAACCCCAAGTCCTCCTATCCCCAGGGCTGTCTATGTAGGCCTGCTGCATGAAGCTGTGGTTTTCTTTCTCAAACAGCTGCAGAGCCATTTCCCATATTGAACACCGGAAGTATGTCTCACACACAGGCATGTCACAACCAGCCTGTCCTCACCTCCTCTGGACTTGGCTCCAGGCCTTGCGGTAGATGATGAAACTTGCCAAGATGACTATCACTACCACCAGGATCACCAGGGCCACAAGCACACTGACTGGAAGGCTCCTGGATGCTGTGAGACACATGGTCACATGTCACCCATGGCCAGAGGGTAGCTGGACCAAGAGCTGGAGTGGGCCCTTGAAAGACAGAGTCTTCTCAGCTTTGACCAGGTGCTGGGCCCCACATCCCACATCTAGCCAAGTGCCTAAGGATCCCCCAGCAGAGGGCCCAGTACATTACACCAGCGCTCCTGGCTCTCCAGCAACAGGTTGGAAGGCGTGGTGCAGGGCTCCAGGTGCACAGAGCCGCTACCACCGTTGCGGCCTAGCCAATCCCCAGAGGCCGTGGTGCTACCGACAGCCACGTGCTCAGTGGCCACTGGAGAGGAAGACACTATACAGTAGTAGTCCTGGGTGCCTGGGCCAAGGAGGGACTAATAGACTTAGGGTAAGGCCAGCTGACCTTGCTCTGAGCAAGACACTTCTCTGTCCTCTCTAGGGGGTGGGGACATGGGCCCCTTCTTGACTGCCCTCAGGGCTAGTGTCTCCAAACACCACCTCCTGTGGTCTCCAGCATCCTACCTGCATGCACGTCTGACAGCAGCTCTGAGCAATGGGGTAGGGCCCAACCTGCCTGGCAGTGGCACTGCCTTTTGTGGTTGCACACCTGGAGGGAGAGCCAGGTCTTAGGGACATGTTCCCACAGGGCAGCTAGCTCAAATGCAGCACACAAAAAGCCCCCTGTGCCTTGCCCACATATGCTTATCAGGGTCTCTCCCCAGTGACCAAAGACCTCACTGGAGGGCACCTGTACCTCCTAAACCCCAGAGGGTCCTTGTCAAGACCCTCACCAATAGAACACAGGGCTGCTACACCCACAGTTGCCACTGCCACACTTCATCAGACAGGCAGGGGCATGCCATCTCTTAAGGCCACACATACCCCATGGTTGTGACACTTGGTGGAGCAGTTTTTAGATCCATAGATGTGGAGATCCTGGCAGTGTCCTTCCCAGCAAACCTGGAAGGTAAAGAGAGGGCTGGATAGCTGGTCTGGATCCAACCCCCACTCTACCTCCCTCAAACACAAAGTATAAGCTTGGGATAGCCAGTGTGGTCACACTCCAGTATGACCATGCCCTCAACCATCCAGGCAAGCCTCACCCATGAGGGAGGTGCTAGGCTAGCTGATCCTGCTGCCCAAGGGTCACTTCTGGTGGGGTGGTCTACAAAATAGTGACTGGGAACAGATGTCCACCTGCCAGACTGACTACCTTCTCAGTTTCCATGTGTTAGGTACTTTGAATAGATGGCCCCCAATATATTCAGTGTTTTATTAGTTTGTAGTTTGCATTTGCAGCCACCTGGCTGGAGGCAGTATCACTGGGCAGATCTTAAGGTGTGATGGTGGGTTTCAGATTTCAATCTAAAGATATGCACAGTGTGCCTAGCTGAAGTTCCTGAAGTGTGTTATGCTGTGTGGCTTTTGGCTTGTGCTTCTGTCTGTCTCTGCTTAGACCTGTGAAGGCAGGCCAACTTCTTCTGCCATTATAGAACTTCCCCTGGATCTCTAAGCTTCAATAAATATCCCTTCTGCCATAACTGTGCTTAGTCTGGAAGTTCATCTCAGAGAACCTGAAGCTGTCTGCTACAGAAGTTGGTACCAAGAAGTGAGCTGAGATGTACCTGACCATGTGGATGTTTTGGAACCTTTGTTTTGCAGGAATGGGTATGGACTTGGTGCTTGCAACTGAAGATGCCTTCTGGAGTGGTAAGCCAAGTTTTATGGACTATTCTGATGAGAGTTTGAGAATGCTAAGTGCAGACAGTATTGAACTTCAAGGCTTGGCTTATGAGCTTTCTAAAGGGAAATAAAGACTACCGAAGACTTTGTTGGAACTGGGCTACTGGCATAAGGGCTAGCTGCATTCTGAGAGATTTAAGATTTTAAGTTGGAAAACC
The DNA here is from genome assembly GCF_020740685.1 of Jaculus jaculus. NCBI lineage: Eukaryota > Metazoa > Chordata > Mammalia > Rodentia > Dipodidae > Jaculus > Jaculus jaculus. The sequence goes on along the minus strand of NC_059102.1, from coordinate 454,210 downwards.
TCAAGCAAGTTAAAATTACAGGTACTGAGACTGGTTTTAGGTTACTGAACCTTCTATTGTCAAACACATTAGCAATCTTAGGGAAGATGATCCAACTGCTTTACATTAAAACAATGGAAAGGATGTCTGAGGAAGGACTATCATAGAAATGCAAACTCTTTTGAAAGAGTTGACTGAAGAAGAAACCTGCTTTTCAAGGCTATGATTTATTTCATCCCTAAATTAAGAATATGGCTGTGTCCTGCACACCTGGTATTGGTTTCAGAAGCAAGAAAAATGTGCGTAGTAGTTGTGCATTGCAAATGGTTTCAGGAGCCACTGCTGAGATGTGGCATGAGGCAGGGCCTAATTTCCTGATAGGCTGAAAGAGCCTTTAGAAGATGGACTGTGGCTTGCATGAAGACCTGAAAACGTTTTGGATATACCAGGACTATGCAAGGGCTACCATAGAGCAAGGATGGAAGTGTTGCCTAGCTACTCTGCCCAGTTGGAGGGGTGGAAATGGAAAATCTGAAGACTATCAGTCTCTGGTTATGCTGAACTTGAACTACAGAAGTTTGATATTTGTTTGATGGTGGTTGAGTTTGCATTGTTTTAGTCTCTCCTTGCTATGCATTATACCAGTTGAAAATGTTTACTCTGTGCCCTTATATGTTGAAAGTATTTAACTTGTTTGATTTTATAGGACTTACTATCTTAAATTGGTCAAGACTGTGGGGACCTTTGAAATTGAACTGAGTACAATTTACATTGTGTGATGGTTAGGAATCTACTGGGGGCCAGGGGCGGAATGTGGTAATTTGAATAGATGGTATTTTATTAGTTTGTAGTTTGCATCTGCAGCCACCTGGCTGGAGGATGTGTCACTGAGCAGATCTTAAGGTGTGGGTGGTGGGTTTCAGATTTCAATCTAAAGATATGCAAAGTGTGCCTAGCTGGAGTTCCTGAAGTGTGTTATGCTGTGTGGCTTTTGGCTTGTGCTTCTCTCTCTCTGCTTGGACCTGTGAAAGCAGAGCCAGCTTCTTCTGCCATTATGGAACTTCCACTGGATCTGTAAGCTTCCATAAATGTCCCTTCCTCCAAAATTGTGCCTGGTCTGGAACCTCATCTTAGCAAGCCTGAAGCTGTCTGCTACAGCATGCAGAGGCCCATGTCCACATTTCTTCACCAGCCAAAATGGTCTGCGGATGGCTGGGACACAGATAGGCTTCAACAGCAACTACTGCTCAGCTTACCTTCCCCTCCTCGCACTTGGTGCCCTGGAGCACTGGTTCATAGATGTCAGTGTTGCTGTCTGTGAGGAGGGCATGGCAGACTCCCATGTGGGAGGAGAAGGTACAGGAGCCACGCTCAGGGGGCTTCTGGCCCCCTGCACAGTACAGGACCCCACATCGGTTGACCCTACAGATAGAATGCAGGTTGTATTTGCAGGTATACTGGACACATGCCCAGCACCACAGAACACTGGTCCAGGACACTCCTTCCCTCAAAGATGAAAGGTGTAGATTGGTGTCTCTGGGCAGGTCAGACCCCCAGAGAGCCAACATCCTCACAAAGCAGGACTCCTTTATGGGGGAGGACCATCCCTGCTAATGAGGATATTCATGTCCTGGGCCTAGCAGTTTGGCTGTTTAAAACGAGGACCTCTTGCCAGTGCAAATAAACACCAAATGCATGTGCCACTCTGTGCATTGGGCTTTACGTGGGTTGTAGGGAATCAAACCCAGGCCTGCTAGGCTTTGCAAGTAAGCACTTTTAATAACCACTGGGCAATCTCACCAGCCCAGCAATTTGGATTTGATACTTACTTGCCAGAGAGTATTCTGCCACTGCAGCCTGGAGGTATGGTGTAGGTAAAGCAGGCATCTGCTGCAACTGATACTCCTGTTGGGCCAGGGGAGGTTAGCCTGGCCAAGGTCATGGCCACCCCACAGGTAGTGCTCCCAATTTATGCTCACATTTGCCTCACCTGGCCCCCATAGTTCCTGGCACTGCTGGGCCATAGTGGGGCAGTTTCCATTGAAGCAGTAGCCCCCCGGGCAGGGGGTGCCATTCTGCTGGAAGGCATCCTCAGGGCATGTTGGCTTTTGGCCATCACAGAACTCCTCCAGGTCACACTTGTCCTTCTGAGGGCGGCATAGCTCACCAGCTGGCTTTACCTGGTCCAGCAAAGAGGCTCTTTGAGGGACAGGCCCAGATGATATACAAGCAGCCTGATAACCCTGGATTTGACTGGGGTAGGTCATTGGTGGGGTCCAACTTACCTTGCACTCATGACAGCAGTCACCATGGGCACACACTGCATCCTTGGCCAGCTGACAGGTACTGGCATTGCAGCAGGGATTCTGACAGTCCTGTGGGTGGGGGTGGGGGAGGCAATGGTTTGGTTTGATTGGCTGCACCCTGACTAGAGCTGGCTCCAGGATGGAGGACCTCTATGTGACCACTGGGTAGGGAAGCCTATACCACTCTATCCTTTACAGGTTGTTGGGGGCTCAAAAGAACAGGATGACTTGTGATCCATAATAGCCATGTATACTGTGGGCACAGAATGTCAGGCTTGAGAGGCCACTCTCAAGAACACTCTCAAGAACAGAGGTTGTGGACCCCACACTGATATTGATGAACAGAGATCCAGGATGGAGTGGGACAAACCTGAGGGGCACCACAGTCACACTGCTCCCCACGTTCCACAAATAAGTTTCCACACACAGGGTCGCCCACCAGGCGGTTGACATCTGGGGCATTGGCCAGGCAGCCTGTCTGGGGTTTTTCCATGAATATCTGCAGATCAGACTGGCTACACCTGCTGAATATCCTGGGAAACTTGGAGCTGAGGGCAGAGAAGGTATTGCCATCATGGAAGAGTCATGTGCCAGGTTGCCTCTTCCCACCTGCCATGCCCCACAACACTTCACCCAAAGCTTTCCGTCATGATGCAGCCGCCTCGCTCCTGGGACACAGGGCAGTAGCAGCCCTGGATATTCTCATCGTGGTTCATGCCTAGGTTGTGGCCCAGCTCATGGGCCATGGTGGATGCCACGCCAATGGAGTTCTTGTTGTGATCCTATGAGGACAGCTGTTTTGTTAGGTCTCTTTTCTGCCTCCCATCCCTTTCCCTATTCTCTTAGAGCCATGGCACCCAAGGGTGTGATGCTGCTTCCTGCCAACACCTTAGCACATAAAACCAGGTATCAAGTCTATCACAAGAGTAGGTGACCAAGTGTGTCTTACAGACCTGGGCTAAAGGCCCCATCCTCTTCGAATGCCCAGCTCAGGATCTGTGTTCAGCTATCCAGTAATAGCCAGGTTAGAAAACTTGGATAGGGGTTCCTTCACCTGGTTTACAGCTCCTGAATCCTGGGAGCACACAGCAGACACCCTGGCCAGTCCCACAGTTGTCCCAATAAAGTCAACACCCCTAGAAACAAACATGAAGTGTATAGTTTGGATGCAGCTCTCAGTCCTTCCCCATGTCTACCCAGCTGTCCTGCCTTGAAGGTTGGGCTGGACAGAGGCCAACCAGCTGGCTTGGATCTCCTGGCTGTGATGGGTGCTGCTGCCACTCACGTGATGAGCTGCACGTTGTCATGTGGAAGCCGGCCCAGCAGGTCTCTCGCCCTCCAGGACAGAAAGTTTTCTAGTGTGACATTGGCATAGCGGCTGATGGAGAACTTGTCTCTATTCCATATCTCTAGGCCCACCAGGACCACACGAAAATTGAGTTCCTGATAAAGCTGCAGAGGACAAGAAGCTTTCAGGATCAGGCTGGAACATGATAGGCTTGTTGGGTGGGAATGAGGAGCAGACAGGAGTGTCACATCCCAGGTACTGCTGAAGGGTCACAGAGCATGGGGTGCTGGCCAGATCATGAGCTTAGCACTGAGCCATCCCTACCTCTGACCCACTAGCTATATTGTCCCCTCCCACAGAATAGCATCTCCTCTCCAGTGACTAGACCCTTGGGCAGCTCTACCTTGTCCACGTGGTTCACCACCTCTAGCACTCGACTGCGCACAGCCTCTCTGCTCCCCAGCAGCTGGAGCTAGAGACACAAGACCTTCAAGTGAGGCCCTGGCAACTATGTCCCAGCCAACTCAGCCTATTCTACCCCTGAAGCCCTCACCTCTCTGCTGTCTGTGACGACATATAGCTCCACGTAGCGGATTCCATGGGTTGGCCAGTTCTGAGGAAAAAGCCAGTCAGCCTTTCTGGCCCCAGCCCATCCCAGAGCCCAGTTTGTCCTTTGTGCTGTAAGGCACCATCCAGACAGCCCTAGTTAAGAAAAGGGTCATCTCTGCAGCTGCAGGAATGAACCAGGCCCACCCATTGGCATAGGGCTGGCACCAAGGAAAATGGCAACAATGTCCAGGCTCAGGCATGGGTCCTACAGCTAGACTTGACAAACAGGGGATGAAACCGTTTACCTGGGGCTGAGACCTGAAGAGTGCCGAGACTCGAGGCTCTATTCCCAGGAGGTTGTGGAGGCTGGTATTGCTGACCCCACAAGTCCCAGCTTTCTGCTGCAGGTGCTTGGCCTGGTACATTGCATGCCGTCCTTCCTCACCTCCCTCATCTAGAGGCTCTATCAGGTGGACAGTGGAACCCACCTGGAAAAAGCCCCTGAGGGGAGAGCCAAGTCAACAGTGGACATCACCAGCCTGTCCCTACTTGTCTATCTGGGAGTATAGGGTGCTCCAGTCTGTGCCCACTGTACCCTCTGCACTGCAGCCAGTGACAACCAGGCTTGTGAGTAAAGGAAAGCATGTGGGTTTTGCAGAAGTGCTAACTCCTAATGAGCTCTGATCAAGAGCTTCCACACATTTCCAAACTCAGAGCAGGAAAAAAGTCTATCCCCAAGTACCTTTTTAAAATCTGCTTCAGCTTACACATTTGTAGAATAGGGTTCTGTTTGGTCTGTAGCACACACCTGAGGCCAGCACAAGTGCTGAGGCTGGCAGCTGAGCCTTGGTGCCCTTCCACATGGCCCTGGTAGAGACAGTGATCCTGAAAGAGAAGTGAGAGGGGTCACAAGTCATACTGTCATAATCCTGCTGGCCTAGGGAGGGCTGTCCCAAACTCATACCTGCCCATGCAGCTGCTCTGTCACCTCAGAACCATTGGCAACTGAGTAGGTCTCCTTGTAGCCAGAGCCCAGCAGGTCCCTGGAAGAGAACCACTAGAGGTCCCTGGCCCCATCTCACCCTGAACCTCCCCAATGGGAAACTGGGTCAGGAGTCTAGCATGCCCCCTGCCCAGGTACCAAACTGAGGGTCAGAACCTACTCACTTGTTCTTCTGTAGGTGGAGGGTGAAAGTGTGCTCTCTGGCCCCAAGGACATAGCTCACGCTTTCTGGGTATGGCCCCTGGATGACAGTAAGTGGCTTCTAGCATCAAACTAGAGATCCAGGTAATGGAGATTCCTCAGGAGATCTTTTGCCAGGAAACTTTGGGGACACATTAATCTCAGGCAGGCCAGAAGGTGGCTGGAGCCAGGATGGGCTGTTCTATCAATCTCCCAGGTGAGAGAAAAAGACACAGGGCTCCTTGACCCTCCAGGCCTAGTTTCTCCTCATTCCACAAGAATGTGGATGACAATACCCCTTCTCAGAGAGAATAAGGTGAGGGTAGCAACCCTGGTCAGGCATCCCCTAAATTCAGCAACAAGGAAGTGGAAGCAGGGGTAGGATAAACAGGTTTCCCTATTGCCACTGTCTTGCCAGCTGGCCACACTATCTATCCCCAGGAGTTTCATGGCAGGAACTTGTTGCATATTCTGTGGCTCTGCTACCATTTGGCACAAGCTTGTTGGCCCTGTGTATATTATCCACTGGGTGAAGCGGGAGAATAGGGCAGAAGTACTTTCCTGGTCACCCAGGCAATAATCTTCCCTAGCAGGGATCCCTCAGCAGCCCACGGGCAATCTCAGTTCTCAGCTCCGGGAAATCCCAGGCTGGGGAAGTGTCATAGCACACATATAGCGTTGGGGTGAACAAGCCACTAATCTGATAGCTGCTGCCAAGTGAAACTGGGGAGTGGCCTGAGCCAGCACAGCTGCCATCCCTTTCCTTGGGTAAAGGGTTCCTCCAGCTTGGTAAACTGGCTACTAAAGGAGAGGTAGCGGGTCCTATGGCCCACCCTGGAGGCCTCATGCTGTAGCAGGGTGAGGCAGGAGGAAGTCATACAGAGAGCACAGGAGGGAAGGACTGTGGTCACACCCAGAAGCAAAGATAGATCTAAGTGACTTCCAGCCCCTTAGGTGTTTTCTCAAGTCCTAGAGCTGTGTGAGGCAGCCCCCAGAGCCCTTGGGGTCTCTCTATAGAAACAGGCTCTGAATGAATAGGCTTACCTTGTGGGGGGTTAGAGCTCGATGGGCACGGGATTTAGCCAGGCGCCGGGGCCACACTACTTCATACTGTTCCACGTGAGGCAAAGGGGACTCTGGGGCAATTGCTGTAGGAGAGAAGGAATCTATAGGTATAATAGGGGCTTCCTGCTCCAGACAAGCCTCAAGGTCTATGCCTAAAACATCAGTGGGCCTATACCAGTCAGAGTAACTGATGTTGGCATACCTGTGCAGAGCCTGGAGACTCCAGCCATTCCAAGAACCTGCCCAGGGAATATACACTCGGGCCCTGGAGACAGGTCTAGTCCAGCACTTGCAGAGAGTTGACATCTTTTCATCTCCTCTAGTCACATGATCACATCTAACTAGTAACCAAAGTAGACCCCCTCCCAGGCTGCTTTGTTCCCATGAACAGAAAATTTTCTTATATCCAACAACAGTTTAGGGACCCTAGTAGCTCCAGTTTTAGAGACCACTTGGCCCACAGGAGTCTCTTTTCTCAATCCCAAGCCTCCAGAACTGAAAGGAAGGGCCACCCCCCACCCCAACCAGCAGCTTCCCAAAGACAGAGGTACACCAAGCCTTCAAGGTGGGAGACAGTACCTATGCAGCTAGGGAGCAGGCTGCTGTAATTCTGAGCTCCTGTTCCTGCTTGGCTGGAGGGCCCTGGTAGGGAGGTCAAGACCCCACTACTATACTAGTGAACCCAGGATCCTAAGGCTCCTCTAGCAGCCAGGGGGCCTGCTCTCTGCTGGTATCGATGCCCCTGTCAGACAGCTCACAAGAAATGTCATAGCAGCCAACTCTTAACATTTCATTAAAAATAAAATAAAATAAAAAATCCCTGCCCTACTATTCCTATTCCTCAGAGACAATTCCAGGGAGGCCAAATGATCTGGCTGAAATAGGGACAGTAGGAGGGCCACCCCAATCCAAACCCAGATGGGATCATTGAAATCAGCCAATCGTCACTTACCCCATGTCCACAGGGTGCTGAGCAGCCAGAGCAGGAGGCTGTTCATGGTGCAATATTTCCTACAGAGGGAGCAATCTCAGAGGTCCAGCCCAAGTCTCCACAGCTGGGCTAGTACTTCTTTCTATATGCCCCGCCCACAGAGCAGAGCTGGCCAATTGCAGGGCTGTAGGGTGGGACAGGGCGTGTACCTGGAGATGGGCACCCCACCCACTGATCTAGGCCACTAGGCTTCCAATATAGCCAGGCACTCTGGAGCCCTTTCCTGGGTGGCCTTCTGGTAACCCTGTAACAAACACCTTGTCCGTCATAATTATGGGCCAAATTAATAGGGACTAGAGGAGGTGAACTAACCAAATTGAACAACTCTAAAATTCTGGTATTCCCCCAGTTCTGGTGGGGAAACCAAAGCCTCACCTTCCAGTTATGCCAGAGCCCTTGGAAAGGATTCAGTCTGAAAGTCTTTTGGAGGGGAACTGACTTGTGAGAAGCTATGTGCCTTTTAGGAAGTGGGGACTTTCATTTCCTGGGAAACAGAAAGCCTAAGGCAGATAAGAAGTGGCAACATGGACAGGTCCATCCTGTGTGTGGCGGGGGAGGAGAGATGGGAGACCAATCAGGGAGGTGACCTGGTCTAGGTAACAGGCAAGCAAGCAGGCTGGCTGACCACCCAACTCGGTTAACCTGCTGTGGTCCCTATGGGACAGGTTCCTCATATAACCCTGGTTTCTACCCAAACCACCCTGAAGAATGGGACTGAACCAGAGCTTGCAACATCACCAACATGGCCTGGTTCCCAGTTTCTCCAGGTGGGTCTGTTACCCTTGGGAACCTAAGATACCTGGGGCTGCAGCCAAACCTGTTTGCCCTTTGTGTCAATGTCCCCCACTGTCACTGCCTTGTGAACACAGTGTGGGTAGACCTCATAGCCTTCCCAGACCTACCACACCTGAGGTAGCTTACAGAGGAAGGAGGCTTCCCTAGACCCTCAGCAAGGCCTGGCAGTTCAACCTCCTACTGGTGGTTTCAGGAGAGGAGATTGACAGGGCTAGGCTAGAATCTTGGACTGTGCTCTGAGGATTGTACTGAAGGGTCTCAGCAGGGTCAAAAATGCACTGTCACCCTCCATCCCAACACTTAGGTCAGAAATGCAGCAGAGTTCAGGCATCTCACAGGTGACCTGTTGCTTGGGCCATCAGCCCATGGTGCCCAGGGCTGGAGCAGACCTTGGACAACAGGGAGGCAGTGAGTAGGCTCCTGGGTAAGGCTCACCTCTGCTTGCACAGGACATTAAACAACTATATAATTTTGCTTCTCTTCCTTTTCCCCACATTGCCAGTTAGGAGGCAGTGCAGATTCAAGGCAACACATCATCAAGTACATCCAAGGCAAAGCCAAAGCTGCTGCCAGTGTGCACTACTTCTTGTAAGTTAGCCATGGCGATGCAGGTGAAGCTGAAGAGCAGGGATTTAGTGAAAAGCCAGGACCTAGTGGGGCCAACATGTCTAGTACTGACATAATTCTTTGGAAATGGTGGGTGCCCACCCCATCCTACAGGAGACCTGACTCATTGCCAACTTCACCCAGCAGGTGCAGTGGAGGGTTTGGAAGCTGGGCCACCACCATGAAGCTTTCCCCACACCTTGGCTACTGCAAACCCTAGAGCTGCAGCAGGAAGGCCAGGAAAACAAGGTATCTGGATGCAGGCCATCAATCTACTCTGCTCAGTAGGGCATATACTGTGACATGGTGTTGGCAGATGGACATGTTTACTCAATCAAGCCTATACATGCTGTAGGGCAGAAGCAGTGTGTGGCTAGAGAACTATGTGTCTGAAGAGGCCTCCGCTGGATCCCCTCTGCAAGTAAGCAGTGGCTGAGGTTTCCTATCCCACATCCCCCTATCATCTACATAAAGCCAGTAGTCAAGAACTCTGTCTATGGTTCTTAATCCTTCCAGGCTCAAGCTCATCTGAGCAGATGTTTACAATTTGATTTTGAAAAGTAACTATTCAGTAGAAAGCGGAAGCTCTGCTCAAAGTATGATTAAAGAAGACTGCTGTGGCTGAGTAATGTCATGTCAGGAATAGATGTATTGTTCACTTCAGGTCTGGAGCAGAAAGCCAGAGGAAGGCCAGGCTGCCACAACACGATTTATTAGTTTTAAGGCAAGGCCAAGAGAGCCTAGGGCATCTGGCCTTGGTGGGGACAGGAGTGGGAGCTCCGAGCTTGCAGCACAGCCTGTCCCCAAAGCTACTTCTCACTAGGCACACCCTAGATGAGTGCATGTGTGGTGGGGGGAAGACTGTGTAGGGGGAATTGAGGACTTGGTGAGCTAGGTGCCTGAGGTGAATTTCTTCACAGCAAGGAACAATGCTGCCCCCTGGTGCCTGACACAAATACAGCACTGAGGCTCACCCCTGTACATGGCACCTCTGAAATATCATTTCTTGCAAAAATGCACTATTTTATTTGTCTGTAAGGCCAAAAGTATACATAGGTGTGCACATGGGTACGTGCGCATGTGTGCACACACACACACGCGCACACACATGATAGAGAGCAAGCAAGAGAGCACGCATTCGATTTTAGAAGCAAAGAGTTAAGTCCAGAAAGTCCTCACCCTGGAAACCTAGCACCTTGAGAAGACGACACATAGCCAAGATGTTAACAGACTATATTTAAGTTGTAACATTGGTTCCAGAAAAATGTGATTTAAAAATCCTGTGCTCATCTGAACTACAGCACTATTGGCTCCCATCTCTTCTCCATGCAGCCAGGGGTCACTGTGCAGTGACAGCCACCCTGGGTGTGGATGCTGGAGGCCCCCGTGGGACAGGGACTTGGGCGATCTTTTGACTCCTCTCTGCAGACAGACGCTCCAGGCGCTCTGCATAGAAGCCATTGAAATCCAGCCTATGGAAGAGGGAAAGAAGAGTTGGGAGGACTCCAGGATAGGGCAGAACATAGCCCAGGCTGGCCATGATGACAGACAACCCAAAGTCTCTTTGAGGTAGAGAATGTGCACAGACAGATCTTGGCTCATATAGGCCTCATCACTCCATGTGATATGGAAATAGACTTGAAAACATGTGAAGCTAAAATCCAGATGACATAGCTCCTAAGAAGTGACAGGCACAAGTAGTTGTTTCAGGGGCCCAGCCACTGGTGTACATGCACACCTCTCTTCTCTCTACCCCTAAATATTGGAACTCCCAGCATCCTGAGGCAATGGAAGCCCAAGGGTACCTTAGGGCACTACATGATCCCAACATACAAATGGGTACTTTTCTAAGAGCAGTGCAAGGACAGTACCCCTTCATGGCTAAAGCTAGGACCTCTCTCTCATCCTATCCCAGATGAGCAAACACTTGAGGATCTCTAGCCAGCCTTCTTCTATTGCCCTTGGCCAGGACAGAGCAGTGTCCTACTGGGGGCTGTGAGGAGAAAGGTTATGGGGAAGGCAGGTAGCAGGCTAGGCTTTAGAGTCAGAATGGGTGACACTCACCTGGAGATGACACTGGCCATGCCGTGTTCACAATCACTGGTGCTGTAGACGCTCAACCGAGCCAGCAAATCAAGCAGATGGGCAGAAAAATTCTTGTCAAAGTTGTTGATGGTGGCCTCAAAGCCAGAAGCCAGCTGCGGAGTATCCACATGCTCAGACAAGTGCTAGAAAGCAAGCCAGGAAGCTGAGCAGTGTGGGCTATTTGATTGCCACTCAGCTTCATCTCAACCACAGTCATCCCTTTCCTATTCCTTCCTTATTTATTTTTTTGGCCATAGTCATCCCTTTCCCCTTTCTTTCTTTCTTTTTTTTTTTCGGCCACAATCATCCCTTTCCCCTTTTTCATTTCCCCTCCTTCCCCTTCCCATTTCCTTCCCTCCTCTCTCCTCCCGTTTTTTAGGTAGGGTTTCCACTAACCCAGGCTGACCTGGAATTCACTATGTAGTCTCAGGGTGGCCTCAAACTCATGGCAATCCTCCTACCTCTGCCTCCCACATGCTGGGATTAAAGGCATGTGCCACCATGCCCAGTTCCCTTATTTTTTTTGTTTCTGAAACCAGGACATACTACATAGCTCAGCTGGCCTTGACCTCCTGATCCTCTTGCCTCTACCTCCAAAATGCTGGGAATACAAGGACATGCTACAACACACAGATTTTTTGACATTGGGTAGTATGTACTGAGCATGTTCACATGTACAGGTTCATATGGAGGCCACAGGTTGATGTTTGTTGTCATTCAAACTCTCTATCTTACGTATGGAGGCAGGGCCACTTACTTCAACCCAGGGCTCACCAATTTAGCCTGTCTAGTTTTCTAGCTTGCCCAGGGTTCCTGTCTCTGCCTCCCAAGTGCTGTGATTATAGGCAGACTGCTATGCCCACTTGGCATTTACATGGATGCTGGAGATCCAAACTCTACTGCTTATGTGGTGTGGTGGTTTGATTCAGGTGTCTCCCATATACTTAGGTGTTCTGAATGCTAGGTTCCCAGCTGATGGAGATTTGGGAATTAACACATCCTAGAGACAGTGTATTGTTGGGGGCAGGTTTATGGGTATTATAGCCAGTTTCCCCTTGCCAGTGTTTGGCATACTCTCCTGTTGCTGTGATCCATCTGTTGTTGGCCAGGAGGTGACATCCACCCTCTATTCATGACACCATTTCGCCCTGCCACCATGGAGCTTCCCCTCCAGTCTGTAAACCAAAATAAACCTTCTTTCGCACAAGCTGCTCTTGGTTGGGTGATTTATGCCAGTAATGCAAACCTGACTGCAACATGTCGCAAGCGCTTTATCCGCTGAGCCAAATCCCTGTGCTTTCCTTTGTTTTTGAATTCTAGAAATGCTTTCATGTAATGAGAGGTGAGAAGTCAGAGTATCATATAAATGTCCCTAAGAGGGCTGGAGCAATGGCTTAGCAGTTAAGACATTTGCCTGCAAAGCCAAAGGACTTCAGTTCACTTCCTCAGGACCCATGTAAGCCAGATGTACAAGGTGGTACACTGTGTCTGGAGTTCATTTGCAGTGGCTGGAGGACCTGATGGGCCCATTATTTCCCTCCCCCTCTCTCTGTCTGCCTCTTTCTCTCTCAAACAAGTAAATAAATATGAAGTTTTTTTTTTGTTTTTTTTTTTAAAGTTCCTTAGAACACAGCACGTGGGGAAACACTTGGAGTAGCAAGCCCTACACACTGGGCTTTCTCCAGGATTACATATGAGATCAGACATATGCAGGGTGGTATGGCCATAGACTTATCCACGATAATAGCACTGAGACCAACACTGCAGCACTGCCTATTCTTTTTGGGTCAAGGTTTTGAGCTAATGCCATTTTCTCTAAGCAAGGAGGACTAACTGTGTCTCCTACCATCTTTCACATCTGTCTCCTCTAGCAATGTCTGTTCTTCATTCCTGAATATCACACAAGTCACTATACCAACTGTCCTATTTGAGGTCAAGCACTAAGTGACTGTAGCCAGGCTGGGTGCCACAGCTCCAAGACAGCCCAGGTCCACTCCATAACAGCACTGTCCTGCAGATGATTAAGGCCACATCCTGGAGCCCAAAAGGCTGATGGGCAGTAGTCATATGAAAAGGAAAATGCCTCCTGTGGTCATGTTTGGAACTTGACTTCAGGAGTCTCTTCTTCATTAAGGGGATGATAAGGTAAGGGTGATAGAAGGTTTCTTCCATTAAAAGTTGTTTTAAATTTGGGCTGGAGACAGGGCTTAGTGGTTAAGGTACTTTGCCTGCAAAGCCAAAGGACCCAAGGTAGATTCCTCAGGACCCACGTAAGCCAGATGTACAAGGAGGCACATGTGTCTGGAATTTACTTGCAGTGGCTGGAGGCCCTGGCATACCCATTCTCATTCTCATTCTCTCTCTGCCTCTTTTGCAAATAAAAATAAAATATTTAATTGTTTAAATTTATTTATTTGCACACATGTGTATATGTATGCATGGGTGTGTCAGGATCTCTTGTTACTGCAAACCTATGCCTATCTGGCTTTATGTGGGTGGCTGGGGAATTAAACTCAGGCCAGCAGACTTTGTAAGCAAGTTAACCAGAGCATCTACCTAGCCCTCATTTTTTTTTTTCTTTTTTGCAAGCCAAAGAGAGAGATAAGAAGAGAGGCAGAGAGAATGGGCATGCCAGGGCCTCCAGCCACTGCAAATGAACTCCAGATGCATGTGCCCCTTGTGCATCTGGCTTACATGGTCCTGGGGAATTGAACCTAGGTCCTTTGGCTTTGTAGGCAAACACGTTAACCGCTAAGCCATTTCTCCAGCTCTCCCCCTCCCCCACCTTTTTTTGTTTTTTCAAGGCAGGGTCTACTCTAGCCCAGGCTGACCTGGAACTCACAATGTAATTTCAGGGTGGCCTCAAACTCAAAGTGATCCTCCAACCTCTTCCTCCCAAGTGTTAGGATTAAAGGCATGTGCCACCATGCCCAGCTTCTTTTGTTTTGAGACAAGATTCTTATAAACCAGGCTGGCCTTAAACTTGTTATATAGCTAAGCAGTGGCCTTGAATAACTGATCTTCTGTCCCCATCTTCCAAGTTCTGTGATTACAGGTATGTACTACCCAACTGGATTTATAATTTTTGTTTTGTTTTCCTTTTTAAAAAATATTTATTTTATAATAAACCTTAAAAAATATTTATTTTAGAGAGAGGCAGATAGAGAAAGAATGGGTGTGTCAGAGCTTCTAGCCACTGTAAAAGAATTCCAGATGCATGAGCCTCCTTGTACATCTGCTTTATGTAGGTACTTGGGAATTGAACTGGGTCCTTTGCCTTTGCTGGCAAGTGTCTTAATTGCTAAACCACTCTCTAGTCCCTTTGTCTTATTACATTTTGTGATATTAACATTGCCACAGATGACTAGGAGAAAGAGTCTTTGTGGACAAACATTAAGGCCACTCACCTTCCTGGTAGGCTCTTTCCGTGAGCACTCCTCAGCCCGTTCAGCCTCTGTAGATGACCTCTGCACAGTGCCCTGATCCAGTGCCAGCCGGCCCAGCTCACTGTCTAGCTTCATGCTTTGTGTAAATTTCTAGGGGAGGGGTCATGAGGAAAGGCTACAGTGAGCTCCAGCAACAAGTACCTGCAAGTATACCCACTATGCAGGCCTGTCCCAACCTGCAGATATAGGGGAAATGAGGCTCTGCAAATAAGTGACACATTTCTTCTCACAGCATTCCCAAGTCTACCTTTCCCAGAAACTGTCAAGTGATTTTCCTAAAAACTAGTTGTTTGATGGTATTTCTGTCCATGGGAACTCAACATATCCCCTAACCATCTGAATGGTCTCCATAGCTCCTGCTGCTCCATAATCCATCACTAACTATATTTCCTACCTCTTAACTACTGTTCTGACTGTTCCCAGGTATTGCCTGCAGAACACTTGGCTGTTAGTATCTATCAAATGATGCTCATTTTATGCATTGTTTTGAGTAACTGCTATGATAAGTTTAAATAAATTGAATAACAGTTCTAACAAGTGATGCAAAGGCATTCAAAAGGGTTCTAAAACCCAAACTAGCACACTAGTAACAGTGGAAGAAATGATGACACTGAGCAGACCTGCTACAATACCATGGCAAGGCCTTAAGAAAGCTCCATGGCCAGAAAGGAACGGCCCATAAAGTCCCAATCTACACGGACAGAAAGAGGTGTGGGACAGAGCAGGTTGTAGCAGCTACCTGGATGCCACACTTGTCCTCAATGCCTCCCCTGCCATCATCTTTCCATGCTGCCTCCCTAAATTCATATGACTGTGTGGCTTCCCCCTGTCTCTCCTCTATCATCTGCCCACACTGTCTCCTCTGTTCTCTTACCTGCATGCAATTAGTGAACATGACACACACAGACATGAGCTTAGAGAAGACCTTCAACAGCTCAGGGTTGGTCAGCATGCAGTCCTTCAGGCAGTTGTCCAGGAAGCTTGTGTGATGACCAAGGACATCGTCAATATTGGAGGCCTGAGAAGGAAGGGCTGAAATTTCACTAAGACTTTATGTGTGTGGCCTTCAGCCAAGTCTGGGTATTCCTCTTCCTAAAAGTTTTCACTGTCTCAATGGGCCTGTGATCTCTCATCATCTCTCACACATGCACCATGTTAGAAGGAACCCCTGTCTGCATACAGACAGGTCCATGCCTTCCTCATTGAACAGGAGGAGATATGAGACTGTGATTATGCTCATAGCTGGTTGCCCTAACACCCAGGCAGCTATGAGCTGTGAAAAGTGCCCTGGCTGAGAAAGAGCTTTGAGAGATACCACATCCTGCAGGGTAGAAACTCACTGATTTCAGGTTTTTCTCTAGGATGTGCCAGGTTGGTTCCATCACTTCAAACATCATGTAGTATTGAATATTCTGGACAAAGTTGAGCATTCGCTGCCGCAAAGTGAAGGCACCTGCAAACCTGAGTGCACAAAGAGTGATTATAAGGGAGGTGATACAGAGCTTTAGGTAACACATGCCAGTGGCTCCCACTCCAGCTTCCACAGCATGGTGGATTCTCATGACCCCAGCTCCTGTGGGTTGCTGACAGCTCAGACATAGGTATAGACAACACAAACAGGAAGGTCACTTCAGTGCTGGGGTCTTGGGATCCCCACTCCCACTTCTGGCTTCCTTAGGCTGTCAGGCAAGTCTCCTGACCAGCACAACTCTCATTCCCTTACATCCTGCAGGGATGGTGGCAACCAGCCCTACTGTGGAGACACAGGGCAAGATTCTCAGCACATTAAGCCATCCAGAGCAGGTGGAGGGCAACCCAGGAGCCACCATCATGGTGGATTCTACATGTACTTTACAAGGGAAAACTCTTAAGAAATTTTACCATCAGCTCTTTCTTTCAAACAATAGCTATTGCCACAGATAGTGTACAAAAAGTCAACTGCTGCTCTGTGTGCTTCCTTGAGAGGGGCTTGTGTGCACTGGACTCAGCCTGGCAGTCAACACTATGAGGATACAACCAGTGTTCATGGGAGAGACAATGGTAATACATGGCCCTGAGTCATGAAAACCAAACAAAACTACAAATGTGACCTACAAATTATTTTTCAAGCAAGTGCCTTCAACTACTGAGCCATCTCCCTAGCCCATCAAATTATTATTATAATTGTTTATTCATTTATTTGACAGAGAGTGAGAGAAAGAAAGAGGAAGAGGTAGAGGTGAGGGGGAAGGGAGAATATGGGTGTACCAGGGCCTCTAGCTAATGCAAATGAACTCCAAATGCATGTACTACCTTCTGAATCTGGCTTTACATGGGCAAGTGCCCCACCTTTAGGCATCTCTCCAGCCCTCAAATTATTTTTATAAAGATTGAAAAAGCAAAACCAATGTTTCAGGAGGGAAAGGGAAGGCATGACAGGACGCACCACTTTGCAGAGTGCAGCGCATACTGCTTGGCGGTCTTGTTGCTGATCCAGACACTGCAGAGCTGCCGCTCCACATGCTTGCAGTAGAACATGTGCCGGAAGAGCATCTGGTAGCGTGTGAGTGCTTTTCTGTAAAGAAGAGCATGTTAGATGGCCCCAGCAAGGCAGCCTGGGCTTCTGAATGTGTATAGGGTGGTACTAGCAGATAGCAAGGGCAGTCTAGTGTCCTGCAAGGTAAGGTGCCCAAGCAGGTGGCTGTTTTCTGCAGATCTGAACACATAACCAGAAACAGGTGGCCCAGGTCTTACCTGTTGATGATAAGTGACAAAGGCCACTTGACCATGTAGTCAAAAGAGAATGCCTCCAAGCCACTCAGTGTGAGCTCCGTGGGGTCAACATGGGTCATTGCCTTCTCCTGCTTGGTTTCAATAGCCAGAACCCGCAAGAGCTGAGTGATAAGGTCATGAGGCATCAGGTCAATCTTGGGCGAAAAGAAAACAAAAACAAAAATAATGCTTCAGCATATAGAGGAAAAGAACAAAGTTGCTCCACTTTTGCATCAAGTTGGAAAAGCAAATCAATTTCCTAAATGCTTATTCTAAGATAAGATGCCAAGTATCCACTAATAACTTGTAATTAAAAAATCAGAGACTTCCAGGTAAGATGGCTGTATAGGAGTCACACCAAACCAGCCTAGAAAGGTATTTAAGCAAAACCACAGCAAAATATACTTTTCTTCTGAAAAGTGAAGGTGTGTAGGTTTTTATCAGTCACAGTGAAGAAGCAGGAGAGACCAAGACCTACCAGAAAGGAGGAACCCAGCCAGAATCCCACGGAGGTGCTTGTGGCCCACATGGACCCGTGCACCTGCCCAGGTTGGTGCCCAGGTGCAGGAGCAAAGACTAAATAAACAAGGGATTTCCCAACCTCATCAAACCTGAAGGGGAGACAGTGGAGATCAGTTTAGGAGCTTCTGAAAGGGATACAGGTGGGACCAGCTGAGCAGTTCTAGTACAACTCTAGGCTTCCTGCACTCTTCCATCCACCAACTGCCAGAATTGTGAACCTCCCCAAAAATGCATTCAGCTCCTGGCAGCAAGGCATCCAGCATAGCTAATCAGAGCACCAGCTCCACAGCACAACATGGAGGGATCTAGGTGAGCACTCAGCATTGGTGAGACTAGAATCTACCCCAAAAGGTAGCGAGGCCGACTAACCAAAAAGCAGGTACACAGGCCTGTACTGTGCTAATCTCTCTTTTCCATGTCAGGGCAGGTTATAGGTTAGATATTCTTGGTTGGCTTTACCATTTTCAATTAACTATTTGGGGGTTGACTGTTGTTACCTTTGATACTTTCAGATTCATAGGGCCTTTGTCTTTTTCTTCTGTCACTATCAGGGGCAGGGTCTGATTCAGACCCAGGCTGACCTGGAACCCATTTCAGAACAGAAATATCAACCTCCCAGCAGACAGGATTAAGTGTGTAGAGCAACACACATCCTTAGGGATTTTAGCTTTATAAGGCTATCTGTTTGTTTCAATCCCCACACTTGCATTCTCTGTGCTAGTTTTTATTGAATATGTATATTGCTCAGTTGAATTTTAGAATTTTGCCAGTAAATTGCTCCACCCAACCCACTAGAATACTTGAATTTCAGGCAAACAACACCTAGGATTACTTCTGTGGTTGGACTGTAGTACAAGAGCTACACTTGGCACCATAAACTCCTACTCTGAAAGTAATAAAGTTGGATTTCTAAGTTTAAAAACTGCAGATAACTAGAAAACCCAAGCATCAAATCAACTCAGGAAGCAAAAGTTGCTACATTATAATACAGGAAGCACAAAGAATCAAGACAATACATCCTACCAAAAATTGTAAATTCATCAGAAATAACCCTTAATGAGACTATTTTAGATGAATTGCCTGACAAAGATTTGAAGAAAAAAAAAAGGTTTTATCCACACTCAAAGAAATCAAAGAATAAAACAAAGAAATTAAAGAAGAAAACAAACTCCTGAAGAAATTCCAAGAAAACACAGGAAACCAGCTTAATGAAATAAGGAGGTCATTATAAGGCATGAATAAGGAAATAGAAATGCTGAAGAAAAACCAAGCAGAAATTCTAGTACTGAAAAATGCAGTCATATAAAAAACTCTATGGACAGTATCACCAGTAGAATGGGTAAAGGCAAGAACAGAATATCTAAACTAAAAAAACAGGTAGGCTGGAGAGATGGCTTAGCAGTTAAGAGCTTGCCTGCGAAGCCTAAGGACCCTGGTTCGAGGCTCACTTCCCTAGGACTCACATTAGCCAGATGCACAAGGGGGCACACGTGTCTGGAGTTCATTTGCAGTGGCTGGAGGCCCTGGAGCGCCCATTCTCTTTTTCTCTCTATCTGCCTCTTTCTCTCTCTGTTGCTCTCAAATAAATAAAAATAAACAATAACAACAACAACAAAAGAGGTGGAAGATCTACAACAGTCCAACAAAGAGAAAGATAACCTAATAGGAAGGTATGAATGGGAGTTTCATGATATTCAGGACACTATGAAAAGATCAAACATAAGAATTCAGGGTATAGCAGAAGGAGAAGAATTTCAATCCAAAGGCATAGTAGGCATTTTCAACAAAAACAGAGAAGAAAATGTACCCTAACTTGGGAAAGAAATGCCAATGCAAATGCAGGAAGCTTTTAGAACATGAAGCAGACAAAACCTGGAAAGAACCTCTCCTCTTCTCCTCATGTTATAACTAAACTACTAAACATGCAAACCAAAGAAAATATATGGAAATCAGTTAGAGAGAAAAATCAAGTTACCTACAAAGGCAAGCCATCAGCATCACAGCAGATTACTCAACACAAACTTTAAAAGCCAGAAGGGCTTGGAATGATGTATTTCAAGTTCTGAAAGTTAACAACTGTCAACCAAGATTACTGTATCCTGAAAAGCTATCTATCCAAATTGATGGAGAAATAAGGACATTAGACAACAAAAACAGGCTAAAGGAATTTATGACAACTAAGCCAGCTCTACAGAAAATACTTGAGGAATCCTTCACACTGAAGAAAAAGCAAGGCACATACATGAGGAAACAGAAAAAATAAAATAAAATAAAACAAACCATACTCAAATAACAGTTAAAACAAGAGAGTAAAGGGAAATCAGGAAACACTACAAAACAAGAAGAATGATGAGAATAAACACGTACCTTTCAATAGGAACTCTTAATATTAATGGCTTCAATGCCCCAACCAAAAGACAGAGGCTTGCAGACTGGATTAAAAGGCAGGATCCTGCTGTCTGTTGCCTCTAGGGAACTCCCCTCTCAATAAAAGACAGACACTGTCTTAAGATGAAAGGATGGAAAACAGTATTTCAGGCAAATGGGCATAGGAAGCAAGCAGGGATTGCTGTCCTAGTATCTGACAGGATAAATTTCAAACCAACATTAGTGAGGAAGATAAAGAAGGTCACTTTATACTGATTAAAGGAACATTCCAACAGGAGGACATTACAATCCTAAATATATATGCATCTAACATGGGGCTGCCAATTTCATAAAACAAACACTATTAGACTTAAGGTCATAGATAACACCAAACACAATTGTAGTGGGTGACTTCAATACTCCACTGTCATCAACTGACAGGTCATCCCAGCAAAAAATAAACAGAGACGTCTGGATTAAATGATGTCATGGAACAAATGGACCTAACAGATATCTACAGAACATTCTATCCAAATGCTGTAGAATACACATTTTTTCTCAGCAGTACATGGGACATTCTCCAAAATAGACCATATATTAGGACAAAAAACAAATCTCAACAAATACAGGAAAACTGAGGTAATCCCTGTACTCTATCTGGCCACACTGGGATTAAACTACAAATCAGCCACAAGAAAAACTACAGAACATACAGAAATTCATGGAGTCTAAACAGTACACTATTGAATGATGAATGGGTCATTAAAGAAATAAAAGAGGAAATCAATAAATTCATAGAATTAAATGATGATGAGAATGCAATATACCAAAACTTTTGGGACACAATGAAGGTAGTCCTAAGAGGGAAATTTAAAGCTCTAAAAGCCTATATTAAGAAATTAGAGAGTTCACACATAAACAATTTAATGCATCACCTTAAGGCCTTGGAAAAAGAAGAGGCAAACCAAATATCAGTAGATGGGAAGAAATAATAAAGAATCGGGCAGAAATTAATGAAACAGAACCCCTCCCCCAAAAATCCAAAGAATCAATGAAACAAAAAGGTGATTCTTTGAAAGGATAAGATTGATAAAACCTTAGCAAATCTGACCAGAAGAAAGACAGAAGAGAAAAAATTAATAAAATTAGAGATGAAAAAGGCACCATTAGGCAGCCCCGGCCCTGGGGGCACGCGGGGGCGGGGGGGGGGGGGGGAGGGTGGTTGCGGGCGGCCAGCACGGAGCAGCCAAGAGGGGCCACAGGGGGTGAGCGGCGGCCCGGTGGGGTTGTGGGGTCTTTCATGATGAGAACTTTGGGGGTACTTCCCTCTCTGAGTAATTGATAGTCTGGGCAGTGAGGAAATGGCAGACAGTGTTAAAAACTTTCTCCAGGACCTTGGCAGGGGAATCAAAGACTCCATCTGGGGCATTTGCACCATCTCAAAGCTAGATGCCCGAATCCAGCAAAAGAGAGAAGAACAGCTTTGAAGACGGGCAAGTAGTGTCCTGGCACAGAGGAGAGCCCAGAGCATAGAGCAAAAACAAGAGTGAGCCAGACATTGTTAGTCAAAGTTTCCAATGTTGTGCTTGGAATGGTGGAGTAGTCTGGTTCATTCTGGTTCAGTTTCCTCTTGTTTTACCGAGTGTTTATTCCTGCACTTGAGTCAGTAACAGCCTGGATTATTGGTGACCCATCACTCCATGGAGATGTCTGGTGGTGGCTGGAATTCTTCCTCACTCCATTTTCAATGCTCTTTGGGTGTTCCCCCTGTTTGTGCTTAGCAAAGTTGTGAATTCCATTTGGTTTCAGGATATAGCTGACCTGGCATTTGAGGTATCAGGGAGGAAGCCTCATCTATTCCCCAGTGTCAGCAAAATAACTGCTGACATGCTCTGCAACCTTCTGCTACAGGCTCTTTTCCTTATCCAGGGGATGTTTGTGAGTCTCTTACCCATCCATCTCGTTGGCCAGCTGGTTAGTCGGCTGCATATGTCACTTCTTTACTCACTGTACTGCTTTGAGTGTCGTTGGTTCAATAAAGGAATTGAAATGTACCAGTGACTGTCAAACATAGAAAGGCATTGGCCTTATTACTTTGAATTTGGCTTCCCCTTGACGATCCTCACAGCAATGCAGTCCTCCTACATCATCAGTGGCTGCCTCTTCTCTATCCTGTTTCCTTTATTCACCATCAGCGCCAATGAAGCAATGACTCCTGGGAAAACATACCTTTTCCAGCTGTTCCTCTTCTCCTTGGTGGTCTTCTTAAGCAACAGACTATTCCACAAGACAGTCTACCGGTAGTCAGCCCTAAGCAGCTCAACCTCCACAGAGAAGCTCCCCTCACCACACCCATCTCCTGCCAAACTGAAGACTGCTGCAGGCCGCTGAGTTCCCTGCTGTCCAAAGGAGATGGTGGGATTGGATGGAGGCTGTGGCAGCTCTTTTTCCTGTTCTCCTTCCCTACCAGGGAAGGTGAGACCCACTGCCAAAGGCCTCTGCATACCCCCTTCTCTTTGAGGAATTGGAATCTTTGTCTCTGGTGCACATAAGGCAGCATCAACTTGACACCAGTATGTGGAGTTTTACCACCACCGTGAGTCTGAAAAGACCACAGGTTTTCCAGCTTTTTTCTAGCATTTACCAGCCCCTGTGCCTGGACAGATTGGAATACTTGGTTTTTCTCCCTGTGCCATTACCCTTCCACCTCTCTTTGCTGCCTTCCAGCACCCTCGGATGAATGGGTTTTATAATCCTAACTGTTGTATTTTGTGAATTTGTTATTGTTTTTCTGTGAAGCACATACATTGAATGTGGGAGGTGAAGGAGTATCTGTTACTCCTGCTGACTCCCTTACTAGCCATCACTGTCTTGTTTCTTGTAACTCAGGTTAGGTTTTGGTCTCTTTTTCTACTGCAAAAAAAGAGAGCAAGCCTGAAGAGATGGGACAGGATAGACCTCACAGCCAGATTGGCTGGCTACTGAGGAATAATTTTCTTTCTTCCCCTTGAAGGGGAAAAAGCTTTTCTTTTTTTTTTCTTTTTTTACTGGTACCCTTATATCCCTTATATGACCTACCAAAATTAAATCAAGGTGAGATAATTTAAATAAACCTATAAAAAGTCCGGAGATCCAAACAGCTATAAAAAGTCTCCCAACTAAAAAAAAAAAAAAAAAAAAATTCCAGGCCCCAGATGGAGTCACTGGTGGTTTTTTTTTTTTTTTTTTTTTTTTTTTTTTTTAGGTGGGTCTCACTCTAGCCCAGGCTGACCTAGAATTCGCTAGGCAGTCTCAGGGTGGCCTTGAACTCTCAGTTGTCCTCCTACCTCTGCCTCCCAAGTGCGGGGATTAAAGGCGTGCGCCACCATGCCTGACTTCACTGTTGAATTTTACCAAACCTTCATTGAAGAACTAACACCACTGCTTCTCAAACCTTTCATTAAAATAAAAAATGAAGGAATTCTACCAAACTCCTTCTACAAAGCCAGCATCACCCTGATACTAAAACCAGACAAAAACAGAACAAAAAAAAATTACAGACCAATCTCCCTCATGAACATAGATGAAAAAATTCTCAACAAAAAATTGGCAAACAGAATATAAGAATAGATCAGAACGATTATTCACCCTGACCAAGTAGGCTTTATCCCAGAGATATAGGGACAGTTCAACATATGCAAATCAATAAATGTCATACATAAATGGACTGAAGGACAAAAATCACATGATAACCTCAACAGACGCAGAAAAGGCATCTGAAAAATTCTAACATCCCTTCATAGTAAAAGTCCTACACAGACTGGGAATAGAAGGAACATATCTCAACATAATAAAGGCTATTTATGACAAGCCTACAGCCAACATAATACTAAGTGGAAAAAAACTTGAAGCTTGTCCACTAAAATCAGGAACAAGTCAAAGGTGTCCACAATCCCCACTTTTATTTAATATAGTACTGGAAGTCTTAGCCATAGCAATAAGGCAAGAGACACACATAAAAGGGATACAAATTGGAAATAAAGAGATCAAGTTATTATTGGCAGATGACATGATTCTACACATAAAGGACCCTAAAGACTCTACCAGCAAACTTTTAGAGCTGATAAACTAACAGGATACAAAATAAACACACAGAAATCAGTAGCCTTCCTATATGCTAACAACGAACACACAGAGGATGAAATCAGAGAATCACTCCCATTCACAATTGCATTAAAAAAAATAATAATAAGAAGCAAGTACCTTGGAATAAACCTAACCAAGGAAATGGAGGATCTCTACAATGAGAACTTTAAAACACTCAAGTGATAAATTGCAGAAGACATTAGGAAATGGAAAGACATCCCATATTCTTGGATTGGAAGAATCAATATTGTGAAAATGTCAATCTTATCAGCAGCAATCTACACATTTAATGCAATCCCCATTAAAATTCCAATGGCATTCTTCACAGATATAGAAAAAAAAATCCTAAAATTCATTTGGAAGCACAAAAAACCTCAAATACCCAAAACAATTTTGAGCACCAAAAATAAGGCTGGTAACATTACCATACCTGATTTTAAGCTTTATTACAAAGCCATAGTAACAAAAACAACATCGTCCTGGCACAAAGACAGACATGTAGATGAATAGAACAGAATAGAGGACCCAGATATTAATCCAGGCAGCTACAGCCATCTGATTTTTGACAAAAAAAAAAAAAAAAAAGCCAAAAATATTCATTGGAGAAAAGACAGGCTCTTCCATAGTTCTGGGAAAATTGGCTATCTGTATGTAGGAGAATGAAAATAAATCGTCTTTCTCCATGCATAAGAATCAAGTCCAAATGGATCAAGGAGCCTTAACATCAGATCTGAAACTCTGAAACTGCTAAAGGAAAAAGTAGGGGAAAGCCTTCAACATATTTGCATAGACAATGACTCTGAACATAACCCCAGTTGCTCAGGAAATAAAACCACTAATCAACCACTGGGATCTCATGAAATTACAAAGCTTTTGTACAGCAAAGGACATTGTGAATAGAACAAAGAGACAACCTACAGAATGGGAGAAAAAAATCTTTGCCAGCTATCTATCTGACAGAGGACTAATATTCAGAATATACAAAGAACTCAAAAACAAAACAATAAGAAATCAAACAACCCAATTAAAAAATGGGCTATGGAACCAAACAGAGGGTTCTCACTGGAGGAAATACAGATAGCATAGAAACATCTAAAAAAGTGTTCTACATCCTTAAGCCATCAGGGAAATGCAAATTAAAACCTCTCTGAGATTCTGTCTCACTCCTGTCAGAAGGGCTATCATCATGAAAACAAATGACAATAAATGTTGTCAAGGTTGCGGAAAAAGGAGAACCCTTCTCCTTTGTTGGTGGGAATGTAGTACAGCCTTTGTAGAAAACAGTGTGGATGTTCTTGAGACAGCTAAAAATAGATTGTACCATATGATTCAGCTATAACACTCATAGGCATATATCCTAAGGACTCATCTCACTATCTTAGAGATACTTGCTCAACCATGTTTATTGATGCTCTATTCACAATAGCTAGGAAATGGAACCAGCCTAGATGCCCCTCAACAGATGAATGGATAATAAAGATGTGGTACTTTACACAATGGAGTTCTATGCAGTGGTAAAGAAAGGGAAATTTGCAGGGAAATGGATGGATCTGGAAAGGATTATATACTAGGTGAGGAAACCCAGGTCCAGAAAGCCAAACGTCACATGTTCTCTCTCATATGTGGATCCTAGCTACAAAGGTATAGACTTGTGTGTGAGCTGGAACCATAAATCAGTAGCAGAGACTGCTAAGCTAGAAAAAGGCTATAAAGGGAGAGAGGAGAGGGAAGGACTTTAGGTGATGGTATTGTATACATGTAAGTAGAAGAACAGATTACAGGGATTGGTATGGCCTAAGCGAGGTCAGGGGAAGAAATTGAGTAAAAGGGGATGGGTCAACCAATATTTAAGATATTCTGAATAAGACATATGAAAACCTACTTTTTTGGATAATGGCACATCTAGAAGCCCTAGATTGTTACTAGAAAATTTTCAGTGCCAAGGATGGGATACATTCCAGTGAGTTACTGGCCAGGGAGGTCCCTGTTGCCTCCAGAACATTACAGGCTATTGCCAAGGCCCTTAGTTTCTCACAAGAAACAGATGGTAAGACTCTATTGCTGAAGACGTCATATGCTGAGTGGCAAGGTCACTGAGAAATCAAGCTGGGGTTGAGCTGAAAACCTCCTCCCTGTTGGCCAGCAGACTGAAATCTGGAAAAAGCTGCACAGCATGCAGTTCTTTGGGAGACAGAAGTCATCAGCAGTGAAAACAATGGACAATGCAAGCCTCAAGTTTGGCCAGATAGGCCAAATGATGGAACAGGTGCAATAGTGGCATGTCTGCTCTAGGGGAAACCAACTGTTGAGCTGGACACCCACTCTATGGGAGGGAATACATGTACTGAAAACCTAATCAAAAGCCTATGGCAGGGGAAGTCATGAGCCTAATGAGTATAAAGCCTGTTATTTTCTGGTTAAATGCATATATTATGCTCACCAAACTGCCCAATAAGTACTACACTTAATGTCCATATTCATACGTAAATGTTGCTCTCACTTCTGGTTAGAGAAACTTCTCTTTTCAGATGGCAGTGACCACTGGGATGACCCAAAAGGCAACATAGTGCAGAGAAGAAATGATGGAGGAATGTCCAGTACTGAAATGTCTCCATCATACCCTCCAAGGCTCAGGGTCCATTGCAGAAGAGGTGGCGGAAAGAATGTAAGAACCAAAGGGCTCCTTACAATGCAACTGTTCAGAGAGAAACTGGTCTTGCAGTGCCTAGCAATACCTTCATAAGACCCTCATAATAGGAGGAAAAAGACAATGACATCAAAATAAAAGAGAGTGCCGGGTGTGGTGGCGTACGCCTTTAATCCCAGCACTCGGGAGGCAGAGGTAGAAGGATTGCCGTGAGTTCGAGGCCACCCTGAGACTCCATAGTGAATTCCAGGTCAGCCTGGGCTGGAGTAAGACCCTACCTTGAAAAACAAAAAAAAATTAAAATAAAATAAAATAAAAATAAAAGAGAGAATAATGGAGAGAGTGAGGGGATATGATGGAGAGTGGAGTTGTGAAGGGGAAAGTGGAGGAGAGGAGGGAACTAAGGTTTATTGTCTGTAAGTATAGAAGTTGTCAATAATAAAATTATACATTAAAAAAAAAACACACTCAGGAGGCAGAGGTAGGAGGATTGCCATGAGTTCAAGGCCACCCTGAGACTCCTTAGTGAATTCCAGGTCAGCCTGGGCTAGAGTGAGACCCTACCTCGAAAAATCAGAAAAAAAAAAAAAAAAAAAAAAAAGGGCTGGAGAGTTGGCTTAGTAGTTAAGGTGCATGCCTGCAAAGCCTAAGGACCCAGAACTCCAGAGTCATGCACCACCTTGTACATCTGGCTTATGTGGGTTCTGGGGAATTGAACCTGGGTCATTAGGCTTCGCAGGCAAACACCTTAACCGCTAAGCCATCTCTCCAGCCTACTGATGAGCTTTTAGTTACATAAGAAAAGACAATTCAAATCACTCAACTCAGAGATAAACTATAGCAGTGCTCTTCAGTCTTCGCACATGCTCAACCAGTTGCCATGGCAACAGAAACGCATAGGCAAGCAGAGAATAGCCCCATGAGTTCTGAATGACCTTGAACTCATACAAGATATAGTGTTGATTAATACTTCCCAGAAACACAGCCCAGTACCAGACAGCTTTCCAGTGAATCTACCAAACCTCCCAAAACTCATGCCACAGCCCAAATTATTCCAAGAATGTAGAGGAGGGACATGTCTACATTCATTCTATGAGGCCAGCCTAACGAGATGAGGGGCCAGACCAGACCATCACAGGAAACTACACACCAGTGAGCTCAGACATAAAACCTTCAACAAGATGTTAGCAAAGGGGCTAAGGAGATGGCTTAAGAGTTAAAGGTGCTTGTTTGCAAAGCCTGATGGCCCAGGTTTGATTCTCCAATACACATGTAAAACCAGTGGCACATGCATGTCCAAATGTATACCCACACACACAAAGAAATAATTTTTTAAAATATGCTAGAAAACCAGTGTGTTTCAGAAGGAAGAACATGCAGTGATGGTGTAGGGCTGGACCCTGCATGTGCTCACTCCAACATTACAGAACTGCTGGCTTACCTTGAGGTCATCTTTGAAGGGATCAGTGTTGGCAGTGCTCATGCGTAGGGCCAGCTCCAGCAGAGCCTCCAGGCGTGTGGGCGTGATATCTTCCACTGGCTTCCTGAGCTCTTCCTCGGTGAGGTCCATGAAGTGCACAAAGAAGTCTCCCTGATCCATCAGGAAGTAACGCTTGATGGACCTGTGTCAGGAAGGGAATGAGCATGTTGCATGCCCCAATGCTTCAGCACAGTCATACAAACTTGAGGCATGGCAATTCTCAGCGTGACACAGGGCCACTGCTCATGCATGACAGAGGTACTGCTGCCAGGTAGGGCCTGAGAAGCCTATTGGCCTAGCAGGCTGGGAACTATAACTTTGGGGACAGCTCCCACCACAAAGGGACACCCAAGTACTAGGCTACAGATAGCCTATAGAGGAAAAAAAAAAAAGGATTGATAATAAGGGGAATACTACAACCTTGGCCCCATGATTACAGAGAAAAGTCCAACCTTAAGTGGGCCACCAGTTCCTTCTCCTCCATGAGGAAATCTAGCAACACCTTGCTGGCGTAATTAAATGCCTTCTCAATCTGCTCTACATATGCCCGCTCTTTCAGTGTGTAGATAATCTCTTTGGCCACAGGGCAAGTGACATCATGACCACACTCTCTGACCACATTTAGATATTTTCCTGAAAAAAAAAAAAGGGGGGGGGGGAGGTGGATTTATTGTCATGACACACACTGAGTCTCAGGCCTGGGCCCTCATAATGCCAACCAAACAATGGACAGTAGGTAGGACATGGCATACACATCAGCCCCACATTTGTTTTATGTTCCTGAAGGGACTTGGGCAGCAGCAACCTGAACTGGCTTTTGTAGTTGATGTTCCCCAATAAGGAGCATAGATAGAAATGTGAAAAGGACTAGTTGTACAAAGAACCAGGTTGCTAACCATCTTCTAGCCCTTTCAGATCCTGCTGAGCAGAGGGCTTACCCAGCATTTTCCTCCAGTTAAAACCCAAAACAGAAAATGAAGGCATCTGAGACAATCTCCTCATCAAAGGATGGAATACCAGGAACTATCAGTGACTAGCAGTCTGGGGCAGGAGGCCCAGCTAAGTCACCTCCAGGTGCAGAATGGCTGGAAGGCTAATAACCCACAGATACCATGCTGCATTAGAAAAAGGCCGCAGACCTCCCTGTGAGGACCCTGGGAGAGAGCTCCAAGCAGCAGTCACCTGTGCTGAGGATCTTGCCAGCCACCTTCTGCAGGAAGGATGGAATCTGTTGTGGCAGTACAGTGTAGCGCTGGTCCCAGTACTTGTCATTGTAGTCTTCCTGGATCTTCTCCTTTCGTAGCTCATGCTCTTCTACCATGAACTCACTAGAAGTCACATAGTATCTTAGGTCACCATAGGGCAAGCACAGGCAACTGAGGTCAAGTGGCCATGTGCTTCAACATGCCACTAGTGCAGGCATAACTGCTCAACTGCATCTTAAAGTAACTGCAGCCTCAGTTGGGAATAGGCTTCTAATCTGAGGTAGAGCTAAATGACCTCTTTCTCCCTACTCTTCCAGTATACTATCAGGCCACAGAACAACTTGTTCCGGGTATATATGCCCATTGTCAACAAAATCAAACCTTTTCCAAGAAGTTTCAAGAACAATTTATCTGTGATAATTTGGAAGCTGTATTCCTCATACTGGCCCACCATACCAGATTCTGTTATTTGACCCCTCAGTAAAGAAAAACAGGGCTGGGGGTATAGCTCTGTGGTAAAACTTGTACAAGGCCTGGGTCCCCTCCCCAATACCAACAGAAGGAAATGCATATGTCTAAATCACAAGTATATCTTACATCTACTAGAGGAGCTATCTCAACAGAACAGAATAAGCTGGTCATTTGTTTTCCACAGTCACACACACCATACTGAGGCAGCACTCTCAACCTCACTCAGAAGATCAGGAAGGGCAACTTCCACTGAAGAGGCACAGACCTGGATATCAAGTGATACTGACATCTTTCATTCAAGTAGACAAAGCTACTGAGAGGTAGCCAAGCAACTAATACTCCCTCTCCTTGCTATGGTTGACTGCTGTGTAAGGACTTATACTTGGAATGTCACCTCTCAAAGAGGCCAGTGCCCTGAGGGAAGGACAGGTAGCAGGCAGCTGATATTGACCTTACCTGTATGGGTCATGGATGATACCCCTATAGATCCACTTTTCTAGGACCTCAAAGTAGGGTGCACTGGCCGCCTTGGTCAGATACAGACATAGCTCCTGTGCCTGGCTATCCCCTGTGTAGTTGAAGCTCCTGTCATGAAGAAGGCTCAGCGTCGACCCACCCACACACTCGCCTTTATCCACCGAGGTAGCTGTAAGGAGGGAGAGGAGGCTCACTGCCATGGTGCCATACTCACTGCCATCTAGCAGAGCCTCTCCAGACAGGTACTGCTCCTGAGACATGCTCAACTGGTAAAACTATGGCTGTTAATAAAGGCTTACTGAGAAAAGCTTCCAGGCCTGGCACACCTTTAATCACATCATTTGGGAGGTTGAAGCAAGAGGATCACAAGTTCAAGGTCAGCCTGGGTTACAAAATTGAGATAGTTCTCCAGCTAGCCTCTCAAACAAATAAGTATATGGGGGGCACCCCCAAAGATAAGCTTCTTCCTCCTACAGATCACTAAAACAGGAAGTGACAGAAGCTTTGCATCACATGAGTGGTCAACCCCAGCCAGGATGACCCACCCACCTCACATATTTTCTTTAGGAGGAGTCCCTCCACTCCCCTCCTACCCCCCAACAGGCAGGTCCGCACCAAGGGAGGCCAGGATGTCAATGGTGCGCATGGCTGGCTGGATGTAGAACCAGAGCTTCTGCAGTGACAGGAGGCCCTGCCTATGGAGTTGTTCCAGCTGTGTGACCAAGATCAGGTATTCCTTTACCAGGGTTCTCATGGCAGCCGCCAAGGCATGGTTCACCTGCCCATACTCGAATGAAGATTTCTCCTCAATGAACCTATGGCAAAGAAGTACTGGATGTCCTGGGAAAAGCCAGAGTTATATGTCCAAATAAAAGTTCAGCTATTCCAAATCCCCTTCTCACCCAAGAAGCAAATTACTCACTCCAGCACGTATTACCCAAGGGGAATTTGTGGTACTAAAAAGGCTGGGTCAGGACAGGGGCAAATGACAGTCTCTCCAAAATGTGTCAGGAACAAGGCTAAGTCACAAGCCAGGCAGGGGCTTGCTTCAGAAGGGAGGTATCTTGACCTTCTGTCCATGAGATTTCTAGTTGGCCATACTGGGGACCCACCTGGTCACAGTGGAGTAGCTGGCAGCCACAGGGAGAATTCTGTTCACCAGCTCCCGGATGGACAGGTCCAGGTTGGGGTCCACAAGGAAGGTTCGGTTCTGCCTCCCTGCCAGAGGCTGAGCAGTGATGTATCTTCCATCCACACCCACAAGCACATAGAGCAGGTCCTCCACCACTGCTGACTCCTGGGAGGCCAAGGGCAGTGCACCTGAAAGGCACAGAGACCACTGGATTTCCAGATATTCTATGTCCCCTAACCTCACTCACCATCCAGTCACATCTACTCATTTCCTTGTACACTGACAGATGGAAGGAGGAAATAGGTGCTTATTATGGTGACAGTGAGAAATGTCCAGTTCATGTGTCAAATGCTTGGACTGCAGCTGGTGGCATTATCTTGGAAGGGTCTAGAACCCTTAGAAAAGTTAAGAGGTCGATGGCTGAGGGTGTGCTTGTTAAGGTTATACTAATCTCCAGTCCCTTCTTTGTTTTGTTTCCTGTCCATCTTGAGGTGAGCAGCCTCCCCACCACACATTCTTGCCTGCCTCACTATGTCTACCTCATCATGGGTCCTAAATTAACAGAGTGAAGGACTGTGGACTGAAATCTCTGAAAGAACAAGCAAAAAAAAAAAAAAAAAAACTTCCTCCTTTAAGTGGTTCTCTAAGTCATTCTGGTCACAGATATGCAAAAGTAACAAGTACAGAAAGTTGGCACTGAAAAGTGGGGCTGTTGTGACTAAACTGACCATGTGTTTAAAAGCTTCTGAAACTGGTTTGTGGAAGACATTTGAACATGCTTGGAGATGTAGGACAGAGAAACACTAGACTGCTATAAGCGGAGCTTAACGAGCAATTTTTCTGTTGAGCTCTCAGAAGACTGGAACACCAATAAGAATATAGTCACCTAGGGGCTGGAGAGATAGCTTAGCAGTTAAGGTGCATGCTTGCAAGGCCTAAGGACCCAGGTTCGATCCTCCAGGTCCCACATAAGACAAATGCTCATAGTGGCACATGCATCTGGAGTTCGTTTGCAGTGGATAGAAGCCCTGGTGTGCCCATTCTCTCTCTCTCTCTCTCTCTGACTGTAATAAATAAATAAAAAATAAAATGTTAAAAAAATAGAATACAGTTACCTATCAAAGCTGTCCACCAATCTATTCTATCCCAGTGTGGCTTTCTCTCTTGTCCCCACAAGCATAGCAGGTGTCTATGTCAGCCAAGGCATACCAAAACTTTAGCCAGGTAACTTGGGAAAGTGTCACACCACACACTTTCTGCTTTGTAAAATGTGTTGGTATAGCATCTAACTATGGGGCAAAGTGTCCTCTGATCATTGCATGCAAGGCCCAGGTATAGGTATGATCCATCCCCAGAACAAGGCCTCAGCAAATGCCCAAATCCAGCTTATATCCATGCTTTTAAACTTCAAATTCCCTTTTTCTACTCTAGCAGCTCTCTCTGGATCAGTGAAAGCACATTTCTAAACCTCCACAGTTTCTGACACAGTAAGTTTTGGCTCCATGTTTCCTCAAAGACAGGAATGGCTCCGACTCTTAGGTTACTTCTCACTCACCCTCAGTTCATTTGTTACATGAAGCCCTTAGTATTGGGAAAAAGGTGTAGGTACTGGGCTGGAGGGGCCCTCCCAGGCCTTAAAGTCCATGTCATTACCTAAATGCTGTAATTCACCAAGCTCAAATAACTGGTTTACCAGTGGCTCCTCAGTGTCAGGCTTAAGTGAGATAGACACAACCCCTGCCTTTAACCAACATGCCTGTATGAGGAAGACATGAAGCAAAACCAGAAACAGGTACACATATTGTAATCGGTGTGACAAGAAAGGAAAAGAACTACAGGCAAGTATTGTCAGACCTTTATGCTGAGCTCTGAAAGTACTATGGAATATTCCAGGGAAAGAAAATTCAACTTGTAAATAACTTAAGGAAGGAGATCTGGCAGATTTGACTGGTATGGAGAGCATGAGTGGCCAATGGAGGTCAAAGGCCAGGTAAGGTCAGCCTGGCCAAATTGCCAGATATCTGTAGCTCCAAAGGGTTGTAGGGGTGTCACTGATAAGAGGTCCACCTTGGACATAGGCCTGATGTTAAAAGAGGGCTCTGGCTACACTAGAGTGAACCACAGGAAGTGAGATAGGATGAAGCTGTCAGATCTGTGCCTCTGTGTGGTGCCATGACTGGGTCTAGGTAAATAAAACAAATAATAACAACAAAAAATGGTTTCTTGGTGATACTCATTGCATTTTGATGTCCAACAGCAAT
Source organism: Jaculus jaculus (assembly GCF_020740685.1). Lineage (NCBI taxonomy): Eukaryota > Metazoa > Chordata > Mammalia > Rodentia > Dipodidae > Jaculus > Jaculus jaculus. Next base: position 420,479 of record NC_059102.1, on the reverse strand, counting down.
GAAGAAGGTGGGATGGAGCAACTCAGGAGGTGGCAGGTGCAACAGCAGAATAGCTTTGGATAACACAAAGTTTATCCAGCCACCTGGAAGGGGAATCAGAAAAGTGAACCTAGGACCAAACCCTAAAGAACAGAAGCAATGAGAAAAGCCATGAGGTTGACTGGTAAGAGCAGTGGGAAGGGCACAGCAATGGAGCTGTGGCAACTGGAAAAGGGATATACCATAGTGCCAAGTAATGCTAAAAGAAAGTGAAACCCTGGAGAAATAAGTCCTGAGGGACACATATGGAGCAGAGCATCAGATGTACCTATAGGTGACAGAAGGTAGATGTCAACCATGGATAAGACTCTGCCAGGTGGTCACAGAGGGAAAACCAAGGATGACTGCTTCACTGCATACTGGGATCTGAAATTGAACAGTACAGTGGACAGGGCCGAAGGCCAGAGGGCTGAAAGAGAGAATGCTAATACAAGGTGACAGGGTAGGGTACATCCAGGCAAATACCAACAGGGTGAGAAACAAATGCATGACAGGAATGGGGGTGCAAGTGGGTGCTTGCTTGGCAATGTTCCAATAATTCCTCAAAGATGGCTGTCTACTTCTCATGCTTCCCCAGCAGTGTTTTCTAGAGGAGGATGCTAGCCTAAGACCCCATGAACTCCTCCAGTGTGGAAAGCTAGACAGGTCTGTTCCTACGGCATCTGGGGATAGGGACAGCCTAGATAAGGAAACCAGGAAGACAGGTCATGATGCCATCCTGTGCTAAGTTGCTGGGGCCTCTAGGTTGCTTCCTTCAAGGTGCTCATCACTGCTCCTGGAGTTAAGTCTCCAGTATAGTTATCTCACCTGATTAGGCTGTCTCCATCATATAACATTTTTTTGGACAGGGAGAATATGTTTTTTTTGTTGTTGTTGTTTTGTTTTGCTGTTGTTGTTTATGTAGACCATCTTTAAGTGCTTCATATTATGGAAGCTGGCTGTGTTATACTCACTACTAGCCCAGTGCTGGGCCTCCTACTTTCTACTTGGCACAGCCTTGGCGGGGGGGGGGGGGGGGGGGGGAGGGTGCTCAGATGTCCTCAACTGCACCAAGGGTCCCACTACGAGGTCAGAAATCTTTCTTTTTAAGCTGCTTCAAGTAACACAAATGCTCTACCATGCCAGTGCTCAAGCAGTCAGATGCCTCTTCTCCACTCTCTTATGGATGTCCTTATGGTTCTTCTGGGGCACAGCCAGCTCCAGGATGAGGCCTAGCACTAAGCCTTAGAACTGTGAAAGTCCTGCTTTGCCTGCCCAGCTCTGTTGTCATTTGATGTGCCTGCTGAATGTAGCTGATAAATTTTGCCTCTCATAAGAATTCTAACAGCCTAGGTTACTGCTAAAACACAACATAAAACAGACTCTCTACTAACTTGCAGCAGGGTCATATTTGCTCAGGGACAGGAGAAAACAATGAGCTTTGCAAAATTGTTCTGCAAGGTGTTTGTAAAACTGAAGGTGAACCTCTGAAACTAAAAACACAGAGAAACCATAAGCTGTGATAAAACACACCCATTCCACATTTCCTCTTGAGCTTGGGCTGTAAGCAAAGGGGCAGGGTGCCATCAGTATTCTATACAAATGCACAAAGTCTCATTTATCAGTCTGAAAAAGGACTCTGCAAGGTTGCTGCAGCCTATGGAACTGATCCTCAATGGTTTCTCCTGAAATAACAGTGAAGTTTATTACACAAAATTTGAAGGCTTTTGATAGCACAATCCTAACACCAACATCATCTTGGCAGAATCTGTAACAATCAAATTGCTGTTCAGAGAACTATCCTTATGGTCCTGGTTCCCACACATCCTTGAACAGCCTTGGAAGCTAGCTGTGAGCTATCTCGTGCCTCTGGTAGGAGAAATGCAAGAACTAGGTGAACACTCCAGTAAGTATTTGCTGGTAAGTATGGACAGGAATGTGGAGGATGGCTGGTCTGCATCAGGTCTGGTTGAGGAGCTGATAATGGTCACTGGTCTGCTACTGGACTTAAGCATGACACCAACAGCTTTCCTGCCTGCTAAGATGCCACCATGCAAACAAATGTGTGGCAAAATCCCCAGCGTTAGTAAGAAACACACACATACCTATTGGCAAAGTTGTGTCTGAGCTAAAGCCTGAACCAATCAGGAAATCTCCAGCCAATGTTGGCCTCTCATATACCCATGATGGGAAGACTGGGAGCTGTTGGCCTGAATTTTTTTTGTTCTGTTTGTCTCGAAGCATCTTTCTTGTAAGCTCCAGGGACTAGAAAAGACATTTTAGAACAAAATCAGAAAGATAAATTATTGTGCTTTTGAAGTAAATACATTTAACACACAAGAGAATCACTGTTTTTAAAAACGGAGATAGATTTCTACCTGCTCTTCACAATATCAGGGCTTGGGAAACAAGAGAGATAGAGAATCAGGCCCTCTTTTCAGGACCTTGTTGTCCAACATGGAGCGCACAGGTAAATTGGGGCACTGACAATGGGGGTCATGGGAGACAGGCTGTACCTTGCCACAGAGCTGGTGTTTCAGGCTAGGACACAAAGAATGACAAGCCTGAATCACTTTCCTAGCAGTGACTAAGTCTAACACCACTTACAGAGTGAAGACAGGTGTCAGCAACTGATATCATCATTACCCTTCTAGAGAAAGCCCTGGGTTATATCTATAAGGCAGCACCACAAAGGCCAAGTTCTGGACCATTTACAGAGCACTAGTTCTCCTGGGGTTTGGCCACCAGAGGCTGACCAGGTTGAACAATCTCGGGAAGCACTGGCTTGGACAGTCAGCTGTGTGCTCATAGGCCACATGTTAAGAGTGGTGTAGGGTCACATGAGCCATAGATAGGCTTAGTATTAACTGGTATATGGTATGTACTCAAAATGTTCAGCTGTGTGCTTATGAGAGCTGTTGTACTAGCACACAGTGGTGAGGTTAGGGCATGTCACACAGCTGGGACTCTGAAGATAGGTCTGAGGGTCTCAAAAGTGAGCATGGGACAGCTACAAAATGCTTCCTGAAACTCACATCAAAGACCAGTGTAAGACACAAGCAGCAACAAGTACAGCAGAAAAAACTTAAAGTACACTAAGAAGTTATAACGTACAATTCTGTCAGTAATTGTTGCAAACTCCAGCAGAAGAATGTGACTTGTGGTGGCTCATATTCACTGCAGGTGGGTTTGGCCAGACTCTCACTACAACGTTTACTCTTATGGCTCAACATTCTGACTAAAGGGCACAGTCCCGCCTCACCCTCAATGAATTTATGTTTTTTAACAAACAACAGATATGCCACAAACATAGTACCCATGAACTATGGTGGATGTACCTGCTGAAGTGTGGGGCCTGTGGCCACACTGCCCAGCTGTTTCCTCAGCTCCTCCAGCTCCTGTGTGGACATCTTGGAGGCTGCAGCAGGGATGCTGAAGCTTGTGGTGCTGCTGGCTGCAGCAGTAGCTGCAAGCTCAGCTCTTTCCTTTGCATTCTGTTGCAAATACTGCAGTGTCTGAAAACACACAGAAATGTGTGCTCACACTGGGTCAGCCTATGCATACCTTACCTGGCAAAACAAATCCTTCCTTTTTCCCTTCCACCGTTCCTTCCTTCCTAACTTAAATACCCATCCATGGGGGGCCATGGAAGCGTCCCATCAGCTTTCATATGCAATCTGATACTCAAAAGCTTAAGCTGTGTGCTACTGTCTGCCATGTCTGCAAAATACCAGGGGAAGGAAAACCTACAGCATTTAGTTAATCCCTAACTTCACCCCCAATGGAGAAACTTTGTTTTGTGCTCTCCTTGAAGTTTCCAGTGGCCACCTCAGATATTTGTCCTAGCACTGATGGTCTACATTTGTCTGGCACATGCCTCTAGACATCATGGAGTAGGGTCCCAACACATTACTCACTGATTCCTCTGCCTTAACATATGCAGGGACCAGCACAGCATTAGAGAAAAGCAGATGTGCCCACTCTATGGTACTACTCCAGTGTTTCTTGGTCTGTGTCCTTCCTGAATCATAATTCATTCTTTTTTAAATATTTTTTTTTTCCTTTTGATTTTTCGAGATAGGGTCTCACTCTAGCCCAGGCTGACCTGGAATTCACTATGGAGTCTCAGGATGGCCTTGAACTCATAGTAATCCTCCTACCTCTGCCTCCCAAGTGCTGGGATTAAAGGCGTGTGCCACCGCATCTGGCTTTTAAATCTTTTTAAAAAATATTTTATTTATTTAGTTATTTGAGAGGAAGTGAGAGAGAGAAAGAGAATGGGCATACCAGGTCCTCCAGCTACTGCAAACAAACTCCATGAGCCACCTTGTGCATCTGGCTTACATAGGTACTAAGGAATTGAACCTGGGTCCTTAGGCTTCTCAGGCAAGCACCTTAACCACTAAGCAATCTCTCTAGCTCTCACAGTTCATTCTGATTCACTGTATGGTTTAAAGTGCCCCTCCACCAAAAGCTCACATATTGAAGGCTTGGTCCCCAGCTAGTAGTATTATTGAGAAGGGACTGGTGGAGTTGGGAAGATTGCTCAGTGGTTAAAGATCCTTGCTTGCAAAGCCTGCCAGCCTAGATTTCATATCCCAGATGTAAGTTGGCACATGTACCTGAAATTCATTTGCAGTGTCAGGAGACTCTGGCATATCACTACACAACCACATGAAAATTAAAAAAGAGAAAGGGAAGGCATTGAGTCATGAGGGCTCTGACCTTATTAATGGAATAACACACTGATGAACTCTTGAGTGGGGTGTCAGAAGGTGGGCATGGTTGGAGGTGTGTCTTTGACAAGTATACTTATCTTCTTAATTTTTTTTTGTTCATTTTTTATTTATTTATTTGAGAGCGACAGACATAGAGAGAAAGACAGATAGAGGGAGAGAGAGAGAATGGGCGTGCCAGGGCTTCCAGCCTCTGCAAACGAACTCCAGACGCGTGCGCCCCCTTGTGCATCTGGCTAACGTGGGACCTGGGGAACCGAGCCTTGAACCGGGGTCCTTAGGCTTCACAGGCAAGCGCTTAACCGCTAAGCCATCTCTCCAGCCCTTGACAAGTATACTTATGCAGGAACCTTCCTGACTACACAGATTCCCAGGTGCTATGAGTGAGTAGCTATCACTTTCCTCACATGCTACTCCCTCATGTTCCATCTTACCATGGGCCTAAAAGCAATGGAGACTGAAACACTAACTTTAAAAAATATATTTATTTATGAGAGAGAGAGAGTGAGTTGAGTCTGTGTGTGTGTGTGTGTCAGAATGCATACAGACATGCCAGGGCCTCCTGCTGCTGCAAATGAACTCCAGACGCATGTACCACTTTGTCAGTCTGGCTTTACATAGGTACAGAGGAATGGAACCCAGGCCTTCAGGCTTTGCAGGCAGGTACCTTTAACCACAAATCAATCTCTTCAGCCGCTGAAACACTAACTTTTAAGCTGGATGTCTCAGGTGTTTTACCACAGCATAGAAACAAAGCTATCATATTCTCCAAACACATGCCTTCAAAACACTGACTTGCATGAGGCAGAGCTGCTGACTGGTGAAGAAGGGCAGGGAATACAGAAGGAAGTAAATACATGTGAAGTACTGCCTGCACCTCAGCATGAATTCTCTCAGGACCACAGGCAGGGTGCACCTCTTTGGGAATAATGGAAGGTGTTCTCAATGAGCCCAACACAAGTATGATGCTGAAAGCAATGTAGAAAGCTTACCTCTTTGTCTTCTGTGAGCTTTGACAATAGGTACACAAGTGGGTCAAGGTTCCTTGTATTTTTGGATTTCAGTTCATCATATTTCTTTAAAAAGTCCTCTGGTGTACGAGAAAACTCTGCAATTTTAACCTCAAAAGCACAAACATAAAAAATTTAATGACAATAATTAAACACTTTAAAAAAAAAAAATTCAAGGGCCAGAGAAATGGCTTAGCAGTTAAGGCACTTGCCTGAGAAGCCTAAGGACCCAGGTTCGATTTGCCAGTACTCATATAAGTTAGATGCACAGGTGACACATGCATCTGGAGTTTGTTTACAGTAGCTAGAGGCCTTGGCAAGCCCATTCTCTCTCTCCCTCTCAAATAAAATAAATTTAAAAATATTTTTAAAACCTTAAGAAAATTAAACATAAAAATCAAAACAAGAGTTAAATTAGATAAACCAAATGACATCTGTGACATAAAAGCAAGAAAACAAAAAACAACAACAACAAAAAAAAAAAAGCAAGAAAACATGTCAACATTTCATTAAACTGACTGGTCCTTCCCATGTTTTCTCTCATGGTATGCCTTTTAGCCCTGGTTGTACTCACAGTTCTCCTAAGTTCATACACTTACTGAATTCATTTCCTCCATACTTAATGATTGTACAGGCTCAGAGCTGTGCTTTATTTAAAATGTTTATGACACCCTAACAACAAATTGCATGTGTGTGCATCTTGAGCTCTAATCCACTCCATCCCTTAACTTATCTGACTGTCCTAGTGCTATTATTAAGATCTCTAAACAGTGGAAGCTTTAAAATGTGTTTTAGAAATAGATTTCAAATTCAAAGATTTTTTGTTTTTGTTTTTGTCTTTCGAGGAAGGGTCTCAATGTAGCCCAGGCTGACCTGGAATTTGCTATGTAATCTTAGGGTGGCCTGGAACTCATGGTGATCCTCCCACCTTTGCCTCCCTGAGTGTTGGAATTAAAGGCACGTGCCACCACACTCAGCTTCTCAAAAGAAATCTACTAAAGATCTATTATTTTTAATTATAAATTATTTAAAAAAGGAAAAATACTTGAAAGATAGTTCAACATAATTACTAACAGTTTTCCTTCTTTCTTCCCCAATATTAGCTGCATATGTAAAAACCCTCTCCTTGGGGAACAAAGGAACCTGTTAAGTCAGGGTTCAAGGGCACTGTCACCTTGGACTTCCACTGACCCATCCGTACAATGATGAACTAAGTGACAGGAGCTGTTTGGAGTTACAGAGGAGAGTGAATACCATGCAGCATTATGAAAGTATTCTTAGCCTTCATCACTGGCTCTGCTGTGGCTACCAGAGGAACCTCTCCCTTCAAGCCCTGTACCAGAGACAGGTGCCCACCTTTGCACTGTGGGCAGAGACATTGGTCGTAACATATGGTGTCCGGTTTTTCTGCAGCAGGTCAATGTAAACCTCAGCTCCATCCCCACCATGGACACGTAGGAGGCTGAGCAGCTCATTGACATCGTGGTGAATTCGAAATTCACTCATGGTTGAACTCTGAGAAACAAACATATCACAATGTTCTCCTAAAGGTAAGGGGAAAGTAGTTCATAAAATTAAAATCCAAAAATTCTTTTGTCTTATTTCAAGACTCTGACAAATATATCACTGTCTGGCCCAACCTAAGCTAGACAACACAGCAGCCTCTTTCCCCTCCCTGGCAGTCTGCTCCCTCATAGAGCTGCTGAGATTTGCCAGCAATCATCTCTGGTAATACAGAGTGCTAGCTCCTACCACCAGCTGGTTTCTAGCCAAAACCACCACTTAGGGAGCCAGCCATACCAGGTAAGCCCTCGAACAGACTCCACAGAGTTGGCTTTCCATTTCTGCTTCCTTCAGCTGGTGGACAGCAACTTCTGGCCCTGATTGGGCACACACAATGGCCTTGCCCTTTGAGGGAGCTTGACCAGGCCAAGACTACTGCCCCTGTCCCCAGATAGTAAAACCATCCTTTGTGAGACCACACCCAATTATTTTATTCTTTTTTAAAATATTTTTTGTTCATCTTTATTTATTAGTTATTTGAGAGCAACAGAGAGAGAAAGAGGCAGACAGAGAGAGAAAGAGAGAGAGAGACTGGGCGCACCAGGGCATCCAGCCACTGCAAACGAATTCCAGATGCGTGTCCCCCCTTGTGCATCTGGATAACATAGGTCATGGGGAATCGAGCCTCGAACTGGGGTCTGTTTGAGGGTTCACAGGCAAGCACTTAACCGCTAAGCCATCTCTCCAGCCCCAATTATTTTATTCTTGACAACTTCACACATGTATACATTTAAAAATATTTTATTTTTATTTATTTGAGAGAGAGAGAGAGAGAGAGAGAGAGAGAATGGGCACACCAGGGCATCCAGCCACTGCAAACGAATTCCAGATGCATGTACCCCCTTGTGCATCTGGATAACATGGGTCATGGGGAATCAAGCCTCGAACTGGGGTCTGTTTGAGGGTTCACAGGCAAGCACTTAATCGCTAAGCCATCTCTCCAGCCCCAATTATTTTATTCTTGACAACTTCATACATGTATACATTTAAAAATATTTTATTTTTATTTATTTGAGAGAGAGAGAGAGAGAGAGAGAGAGAGAGAGAGAATGGGCACACCAGGGCCTCTAGCTACTGCAAACGAACTCCAGATACATGTGCCACCTTGTGCATATGGTTTATGTGGGTCCTGGGAAACTGAAACTAGGTCCTTTGGCTTTGCAGGCAAACGCCTTAACTGCTAAGCCACCTCTCCAGTCCACATATACACATTTTGATTGCCCTACTTACCTCCATTTCCCCTTTCCCCTCCCATTAAAACCCTTCTTTCCACTAGGGATGTTGGTGTATGCTTTCGATTCCAGCACTCAGGAGACAGAGGTAGGAGGACTGCTGTGAGTTCAAGGCCACCCTGAGACTACATAGTGAATTCCCAGTCAGCCTGAGCCAGAGTGAGACTCTACCTTGAAAAACAAAAACAAAACAACAACAACAAAAAATTAGGGCCACTTGCATAATCATGGGTGGGAGGTTATTTATCAGGGAATGAGCAATCCTCCAGTGCCACTCTCCTAAAGAATATCACTTCCACTCTCCCAGAAATTATCAGTTTCCACCATTTACTGCTAGAGGTATGTAGTCTCATGGACTCCTCCCTGATCTATGATGAGATATTGATAAGACTCAATCAAATCCAGAAAATGGGATCTTCTATGAGTCCATGAGTGTAGTGGACTTGAAGAGAGCATTCCACAGTCCCACCTCTTATCCTCTTGATCTTATATTCTTTCTGCCTCCTCTTCTGCAAGGTTCCCTGAACATCTGAACATTGGAGGGTATGATTTAGATATTTAGGACTGAGCACAAACTAGCTGCTTATTCTCAGCAACTCTGTCATCTGTGCATCTTTGTAATCACCTCTACCCCTTATATAAAGAATCTTCTTCATTTGAGGCTGTAAGCAGTACCAATCAAAACTGGACCAGTAGACTTTCTTTACAAGCAAGTACCGTTCATTGCTGAGCCATCTCCCCAGCCACACACATACTTTCAAATCAAGAGGTGTTGCAGTCAGGTTCACATTGCTGGTAGAAATTACCCAACCAAGAGCAGCTTCTGGGAAAAAAGAGGTTTATTTTGGCTTATAGGTTCGAGGGGAAGCTCTACGATTGCAGGGGAAAATGGTAGCATGAGCAGAGGGTGGACATCACCTCCTGGCCAACATAAGGTGGACAATAGCAACAAGAGAGTGTGCCCAACACTGGCAAGGGGACACTGGCTATAACACCCATAAGCCTGCCCCCAACAATAACACTGCTTCCTGGAGGTGTTAATTCCCAAATCTCTATCAGCTGGGAACCTAGCATTCAGAACACGAAAGTTTATGGGGGACACCTGAATCAAACCACTACATTCTGCCCCTGGCTCCCATAAACTGATATCCATACATGATATAAAATGCAATGCATTCATCTAACTTTAAAAGTCCCCACAGATTTTTATCAATTCCAATGATGTTCATACAGCCCCATAATCCAAGATCTTTTAACTGAGCCATAATACCAAAAATAACCTCAAAAAAACCATAATGGCACAGAGTAAACATTCACACTGCGAAAGATGGCATTGGGCATAGCAAAGAAATACTCAAGCAATACATAATTTAAGAAAACCAGGGCAAACAACAAACTGTAGCTGCAAGTCCAACAACTCTAGTAAGTGACAAATCTCTAAGTCCAATAAGTCTAAGCAGCAACAAGTCTCTGGCATCCCAATTCTGCCCTATCAGCTAGGCTACTCACAGTCCTGGAAAACTTCATAAGGGCCAACAGCTTTCCTCAGCAGCCATCTCATGGTCCCTTCATCTCCACTGGGTTTCCACTGCAACCCATGGCTCATTCTCATGACCCCATGGGGTTTTCATGCAGGCAACCAGCAAACCTGCTTCACACAGCCCATGGCCATTTCCAAAACACAAGAGCATGTTGCAAACTCAATGGCCCTCTCTTTCCTACATTTCTTACACTCCACAATACCAGGTAGGGTGCCATTTTGTTAATCCAGGGGGGAATAAAGCAGACTTTGAAGAACAGGACAATCCTTGAGCACTCAAGCCCCTTCAAAAGGGTCTACATTCTTTTGTTGCCCCATTGCAGGTCATCTATCCCAATCGGAAAGGTTGTAATCTCTCAAACAATTTGCAGGTGAATGGGCACCAATTTAGGCCTCAAGATTTCATTTTTTCTGTGCCATATCTCTCTGCTTACATCAGTCTGTTTCTATGCAAAGCAACCCTGCACAACTTCTCAGGACACAGGCATAACAGCAAACTTTTTACACAAACTGCTAGCCCAGGCCAAGCAAAGCTCTTTCTTACCCTCATAAACCAAACCTCACAGTCCATAGTTCTTACTGCATTCAGGTCTTTCAACTCTGACCAGAATAGTCCATCAAGCTGTACTTACAGCACTTCAAGGCATCTCTTAGGCCAAGGTTTCAAATCCTTCCACATTCCTCTTGAAAATTCACTCCAAAAGGCCAAAGCCATACTGTCAGGTCCTTGGTACCACTCTACTGTTGCAGTCCGGCTCACATTGCTAGTGGAAATCACCCAACTAAGAGCAGCTTGTGGGAAAAAGAGGTTTATTTTGGCTTACAGGCTCGAAGGAGAAGCTCCACGATGGCAGGGGAAAACAGTAGCATGAGCAGAGGGTGGACATCATCTCCTGGCCAACATAAGGTGGACAATAGCAACAGGAGAGTGTGCCCAACACTGGCAAGGGGACACTGGCTATAACACCCATACTCCCGCCCCTAACAATAACACTGCCTCCTGGAGGTGTTAATTCCCAAATCTCCATCAGCTAGGAACCCAGCATTCAGAACACCAAAGTTTATGGGGGACACCTGAATCAAACCACCACAAGAGGTGTTCATCACAATCACAATTAACACCACAAAACTGCAGGGCACGTGTTGTGAAGTTCCATGGAGTTGGACCCTGACTCTAACACCTGTGGGGTGTGGATGATAGGCAAGGAGCTGGTCACTTGTAAGCTTCCTCTGAAAAGGGAGAGTAGCAGAGAATAATGTCATTCTTATAAAGCACTGAAAGGCACACAGAATAAGCCAAAACAGATGTGCTGCTGGTACCACACAGCCAACCACCTGGACATGCTCACTTTTACCTGGGGAATGATTATGCACCCTTGGGAACTGCTTAGTTCTAGAAGGAAACTGGCCTGAGACACTGACAGTCTGTTAATGAGTTACCTCCTTATGAGTACCAGGGACCCTGAAGGAGGCACTTAAAGTTGCCACCAAGCAGAAAGCAAAAACCCAAACTTCCCCCTCAGATAGCCTCTGTGAATGCTGTGGCAACAATGAGAACTTTCCAAGTCCTGTGGGCTGTCCTGAAACATGCTAGATGACAAGGAAAGCATGAACCACAAATGCAAAGCCCCCTCCACTACACACGAGGGAAGTGAGCTTACTCCTGAGGAAAGATAAATCACTTAAAATTATATCCAGGAGGGCTGGAGAGATATGCCTGTGAAGCTTAAGGACACCGGCTTGAGGCTTGATTCTCCAGGACCCACATTAGCCAGATGCACTAGGGGGCACACGCATTTGGAGTTCATTTGCAGCGGCTAGAGGCCCTGGCATATCCATTCCCTCCCTCCCTCTTTCTCTCTCTGTCTGTTGCTCTCAAATAAATAAATAAAAATAAACTTCTATCCAGGAAAATTTCATTTATGGCACACATAAATATTTACACAGATACACTATATCCCAAGTATTAATTTAAGTAGTCTTCCATTCTGCCTAATTTGAGGATAATCCCAGAAGGCCACTCTCAACTTCAAGTAGTACTTTGAGCCTTTGGACATGTTTGGTGCAGCGATTGAAAAGGGTGCCCTTGGCAATAGTGGGCAATATCCAGGGACCATAATCAACACTACTGTTCTCCAGTCAGAAAAGCCCAATTGTGAATAAGTCTCAACAACAGTAATGGCTTACTTAACCTTTTTGATACTGCTTGGCTCCCATCTCCATCAGTCACCACAGATGTGTGAGACTGAACAGAACTTATCTGGAGAGTCTGTAACAGATTATAAATGAGCTAGGTGTACAATTCCAGTGAACAGTGATTAAAACACAGATTAAAAAGGGGCCTAGGGCTGGAGAGATGGCTTAGCGGTTAAGCGCTTGCCTGTGAAGCCTAAGGACCCCGGTTCAAGGCTCGGTTCCCCAGGTCCTATGTTAGCCAGATGCACAAGGGGGCGCACGCGTCTGGAGTTCGTTTGCAGAGGCTGGAAGCCCTGGCGCGCCCATTCTCTCTCTCTCCCTCTATCTGTCTTTCTCTCTGTGTCTGTCGCTCTCAAATAAATTTTTTTAAAAAAAGGCCTAATTGTACAAACTAGCTTGAACAACTCATTTTACAACTTGCAAAATATCAAGAACTCAAACGATTTTAGCTAAACCCGGAATATCAGAAGAGATAGAGTTCTTCCAAAGGCGTGTAAGCCTAGGTGAGGGACATGGTCACACAAGCATTCATGTCCAGGACACAGTGACAAAAAAGGTTTTATTATTTTTTAATCTGAGAAGGGGGGATTGAGTGTGCCAAGGCATTCTGCTACCGCACACAAACGCCAGATGCACGCGATACCTTGTGCATCTGGTTTTAAATAGATGCTGGAGAACTGAACCTAACCATTGAGCTCTTTCTCCAGTTCAAAGATGTTTTATTTTTATCTGCTAAACAAACAGTGCCCTTCTTGCCTAACAATGCACATCCGTTCAGGTAAGCCCTTGTTCAGTGATGAATATTCTGTGTAGAGGAGGCGAGTTAAATCCTACGAAGGCGCCATGCGAACATCTCAAGATCCCTTTTCTTTAGGTTAGCGTTTGCTCCCACGTCTGTCTTTCCTGCTGCGGGCTCTGATTTCTTCACTTCTACGGCCTAAACATCTGCAGCGGTGGAGGAGATAGACCAGGGCCTCTGGGCTAAGACTCTGGAGACACCTCAGGGCTGTCAGCAGAAAAGGGTCACACAAACCACGAACTTCCCAAAGCCAACTGGCTCCAGCTGGGCGCGTGGAGGGCATAGGTGCAGCTAAAGACGCCGCATTCAGAGACTGCAAGGAGAGCCCGACCGGCCGTCGCGGGGAATCTCACCCCGCCCGCGGGCCCATCTCTCAGCCCTCCAACCCCCCAGCCCGGGACCAGCCCGAACTCACAGACAAGCTTCGCGTCCCGCCCCGCTGGATCGCCACAGGAAGTGTGCAGACGTCACGTCCGTCTTCGCCCTGCGGACGGTGGCCGATCAGTTGCGGCGCGGCGCCCCGGGTGATGCTGCTACCCCCTGCGTTGCAGGCCCGTTTGGCCGGAGCGCCCGGAGCAGCCGAGCCGCTGCCAGTGCAGCGGGACTCCGCGGCGGGGGCGGCACCCTTTCTGTTCTCGCCGCGACCGGTGCGCTTCCCGCGGGACCACCAGTTCTTCGAGGTGCGTGCAAAGAAGGGTGGCCGAGGGACACCGGAGCCTGGCAGGGCGGGGCCGAGGCGGGACGAGCCTCTGCGGGAGGGAACCCTGGGTAAGACGGCCGTCGTGGGCCGGACCAATGGGGCGGGCCCAACGGAGTGAGGCCTGCCCCTGTTTGGCTGGCTGCGAGGCTCAGTTCTGCTTATGACGTGTATTTCCTGCAGGATGGGGACGTGCAGCGGCACCTCTTCCTGCAGGAGGTGCTCACACAGGTGGCGGAAGAGCCGGAGAAGTCCAGGTGAGCATGGCTCTGTCCTCGCTGACGCTGCCCCGGCTTTCCCCTGCCCAGCCGCATGCAACCTGGGACTCCAACCTCTCCCGGGCGACCATTATGGTTGCCGCGCTTACCGTCACCTTGCTGGCGCCAGCGTTTGGTTTTGCAGGCCCCTCCTCTTACCCTGGAAAACTGACTCTGGCTTGGGGTGGCAAGAGAAGCTGCAGAGTTGTATCAGAGCTCTCACTCAATCTGGGCAGAAAGCCGGCTCTTGTTCCTGCCATCAACAGAGACGACTTCCTTTCCCAGGGTGCCGGAGTTCACTTGTCAGGTGGCCGGCTGCTGCCAGGTGTTTGTGGCTCTGGAGGACTACCAGCACCACTACCACATGCTGCATGGGAATACCTGTTCCTTCTGTAACCGCGCCTTTCCCTCCGGGCACTTGCTGGATATTCACATCCTGGAATGGCATGACTCCCTGTTCCAGATACTGGCCCAGAGGCAGGACATGGTGAGTGTCGGCCCCACGCTGAGCACATGTACAGTGGGGGTTAGGGTCAGGGTTAAGACTGCTGTCAGGGTGAAGGTGACACTATATCCTTTGTAGTACCAGTGCTTGGTCGAAGGCTGCCCTGAGAAGTTCAAGACCAGCCAAGACCGGAAGGATCACATGGTGAAGCTTCACCTGTACCCTGCGGATTTCCGGTTTGATAAACCCAAGACAAACAGAGGGTAGGTGAAGAACTGGGCTGTGGCTGCCTCTGGTCATGAGCCTGGGAGCAGACTCTGTAATCAATCCTGACTTGGTAGCTGAAACCTTGAGTACACCAGGCCAGTACCCACTGATTACACACAGGGGTGTTTTACCTGCAGAAAGGAGACAGGAGTGGATAAGCATTCCTGGCTGAGAGCAGAGGAGTGGTGCAGGTCAAGTATGCCCCAGCCCATACAGGCTGGAGTAGAAGGCCTCTGAAGTTCCAACCAGGGACCTTTGGGAACTTAACTGACCCAGTTCATGAGCCTCTCTCTCTTCTCCAACAGGACACTCTGGTTTTTCTTTTTTTTTTTTTTAACTTCCCAGTTACTTTTAGAGACTTGACAATCTTGTCATTGAATGGCATTATTGTTTGGAGTGCACTGTGCAAAAATACCTTCTGAAAATACCTTCTTTTAAAAATTTTTTTAAAGTTTGTTTTATTTTATTTATGAGAGAGAGAATGAGCCCCAGAGCCTCTGTAGCCACTGCAAACGAACTCCAGACACATGTGCCACCTCGTGCATCTGGCGTACTTGGGTTCTGGATCCTTAGGCTTGGCAAGCGCCTTAACAGTTAAGCCACCTCTCCAGCCCTAATTAATATTTTTTAAAAAATAAACTTAATATTTTTTTATTTTTTAAAAAATTAATTCCAACATACACACAATGTACCTTGATCATAGTCATTTCTCACCACCCTCTTGTGTCCTCCCCCATACCTCCTCCACTGAAACCCATTTTCTTTCCAACTAGTCCCTCTTCTATTTTGATATAATCTTTTTTTCCCCACCTCCATCACCCATGACAACATATTGATGGGTCTTGTGCAGGTCACAACATCTGTTGTGAGGTCATGAGTGCACTGTCCTCTTTGTGTATGGAAGACAGCATTCCAAAGCATTCCTCATCATCATCCAGTTCTTAAATTTGTTTCTTTCTGACCCCTCTTCCACAATGAGCTTTGGAGGATGTGATGGTTATCTCATTTAGTACTGAACACTCAACTGTCACTTCTTCTTAGAACTTTGATGAGTTCCCTCCCACCCCCGTAGGGTTTCACTGTAGAATTCACTGTATAATCTCAAGGTAGCCTCAAACTCAACAGCGAGCCACCTACCTCTACCTCTCAAGTGCTGGGATTAAAGGCATGGGCTACCACACATAGCTTTGATGAGTCCCTAGTCACCATCTGAAAAGAAAAACTTATCTAACCAAAAGTGAGAGCAGCACAGATAACACCAGCATTAAACATAAATATTTAGCGGGCATATTGGTGGGTGTAATATATCTATTTAGCCAAACAATAGTAATAGCTCCCCCTCAAGGCTTATGACCTTCCCAGCCATAGACTTTTAGCTAGGTTTTCAATATCTAGCATGAATTCCCTCCCAAGGAGTAGAACTCAAATTGAATTAGAGAGCAGTTGCTTACCCCCATAACAGAAATGTCAGCTTTTGCACTAGTAGCCACATGTTGCCTGATTGGCCAGTTGTATAGCTTGCAAAGTCTACTGCTGATTAAGACTTGATGACTTTTCTCCCAAAGCAAACTGCAGAGCACTTTCCAGCACTGTGACAGCTAATCAGCAGGGAGGGGCTTCCAGCTCAGTTCTGGCTTGATTTCTCCTCCATATCCTGAAACTGAAGCACAAGGTGTCTTCAGCAGTCCTGGAAAAAGTCTCAATATCTAAAAGTTGCTTCTTTGTCTCCTTTTAGAAACAATTCCTGAACTGGGCGTGGTGGTGCATGCCTTTAATCCCAGAAGTTGAGAGGCAGAGGTAGGTAGATCGCCATGAGCTCGAGACTACCCTGAAACTGCATAGTGAATTCCAGGTCAGCCTGGGCTAGAATGAGACCCTACCTTGAAACCCCCCCAAAAGAATAATTCCTGGGCTGGAGAGATGGCTAAGCAATTAAAGTCACTTGCTTGCAAAGCCTGATATCCCAGGTTCAGTTCCTCATTTCCCATGTAAACCTAGATGCACAAGTACATTTGATAAATGTATTTGGAGTTCATTTGCAGTGGCAAGAGGCCATGGTGCACCCATATTCATTCATTCTCATTCATATTCTCTCTCTCTCTGCTTGCAAATAAAATATATATATATTTTTTAATTCTTCATGATGATTTATGTTTTGGGGGGGGGGATCCGTTCAAAGTAGGATTTCACTCTAGCCCAGGCTGACCTAGAATTCACTATGTAGTCTCAGGGTGGCCTGGAACTCACGGTGATCCTCCTATCTCTGCCTCCTTAGTGCTGGGATTAAAGATGTGTGCCACCGTGCCTGGCACATCTTATGATTAATTTTTATAGCTATCTTAAAATTGCATTGATTGGGATCTGCTCAGGTGTTTTCCCTAAGTAACATGCTGTGTTGTATAGCATAGAGAGCCCACAGTTTGGGAGGCTGCATGAGAACCTGAGTCTTCAGTGCTTCTCTCTCTGAGGGGTCATCTAAAAGAAAAACCCCACAGTGCTAGATGGACAGACATAATCAGTATTAATGATAAGACTGTACTTTCTAGTTAATTTTAATAAATTTGTCCCTCTTTAAAAACATTTGGGAGCTAGGGATATAAGTCAGTGGTAGGATACTTGTCTAGCATTCTCAAGGCCCTGGGTTCAATCCTCAGCACCACACAAAATAGGGGGAAAAAATGTACTACTGGCAGATATTTACCATATAATAGCACCGTAAAAATACTTATATTTAAATTTATAAAATACCAGCCTTACTACATAAAAGACAACCTTACCATAAGTATTATTTTCCCATTAGCCTGCAAATTGCACTAACATGAGATTATGCTAAAATAGTAATGGAACATCTTTACAGAAAAAAATAGTGTCGTCTTTGAAAGTTTAGTCCTGGGGAGCCAGGACAGCAGGATCTGGGTGAAGATAATAATTACTGCTCTTTCTCTCCTCTGTAGCCCATCTACTCCAGGAGCTGCAGTCGAACTGTCAGCTAGACCTCTGCGGGATGATGAAGAAGCCATGGAAGTCTGCTCTGAGCCAGCAATGCTGACCCCCTGCAGGCGGACCTACAGTCACAGGTCAGTGTGCACATCCTCAGAAATACCTTCTCAGCCTGTGCTCTGACCCTGGGCCTGAGTTCTGAGATAGTGACACTGGGCCAGAATATTGGCTTCATTAGAGCTAACAGCCTGAATGTTCTAGTTTTCCTCACCCCTGTGCTTTGGACCCTAAAGTGGAGCATGTAAGCACCTCCCCCTTCACTGTCATCTCTGCTGGGTGGGAAGGTCCTTTTGTACTTGCCTGACAGACTGTCTTTCTGGATTGGGTTACAGTTGACTTCAGAGATTATTGGGGGGAAACCTTTGAACAGTGGGGAAAAATGAACAAAAATTTTAAGCTGGCAAAAAAATGGCTATATGTGGCCCTCAGCTGCCTTCCTGTAGCTGCCTGGATCTTGGCCTCCCTGTGAGTGGTGATTAGGTTTCAGTGGCCAATGAGTCACAGGAAACTAATATCACAGAGACTGTGGTAGAAGTCAGCATTCCTGGCTAAATTTATTCTGAGCAAGTGCATGCTGGTACTAGAAGAATCTCCCACAGGAAGCAGGAAACCAGGAGCTCTACCCTAGGGCCCAGGAGGGCAGACTCCATTTCCTGAATGATCCATAGAGCAAAAAGAGAACATTCCAGAATATGAATATGAAAGAAACACACACAAGGCTGCTATTGGGAGCTGGGTTGTTTGTTGTCAAAGGTAATGAATGCTGTTATTGAATATTGTTCAATACAATCTTTTTTTCTTTTCCCCCTATTCCAGAATACCTTCTACTATCTGTTTTGGACAAGGTGCATCCAGAGGGTTTAAAAGAACCAGAAAAAATAAACACCAGTGATGGATTATGGCAAGGAGAGAGAACCAGGCATCTGGGCAGACAGGATGGGAAGCAAGCCCCTTGTACCAGAGCCTTTCTCTTGCTTTTGATTAACTGTCCTGGGATTGGCCTTTGCTACCTGCTTGTCTCTATCTCTAGCCATATGAGACAGCCAGTGAGTGTTAGCAGAAGTAGTAGGGACCTGAAGATTACAGAACTGTCCAGGACACACTGAAGGAATTAAGGTGGTGAGACAGCCTACCTCCCCCCCTAGGTGCCACCCAAAAACTGTCCTTTTTAAACATATGAAGTAAGTATTTTTCACTGATGGTGTCCAGTGTCCTTTCTGTGTTCTCACACCAGATAGAAAAGTGGATTATTATCTGCCAATATTATTTTGCTTTTAGCACTTATTTTTCAGGGAGACTCATAAGATCTCAGTATCACTTACAGGCTGTAAAAATGTAGGATACAGCCACAGCTATCCTATCCCATCTGGCTGAGACACCCTAGATGTTGGACACAAGCTGGAGAGAAGACAGCCATGGAGTAGGTGTTGGGAGAACTCTCAGGTAGGGAGGGTGAGGAAAAAGCAAGTCAGGAAGTTGGGCTAGTGTGTGAAGCATACACAGAAGACAGGTGTGTCCTGGGGTATTCCCTCTGTGATGGTAAGACCAGGATACTTGGGCCAGCCCTGGCAGAAATCCTGCACCCACCTATACTTACCTGGGTGCTTCTGTGCCAAAGGTACCAGTTCTGCCTCACTTTATTCTGGGCTTTGGGTATAGCTAGAGGCAGCTGGTGGTCACTCATGAGCCCTGGCACAGAGCTGCAGCTGTGCTCAGCACTCAGGGAATGATGTCACACTTGGAGAAACCTCATCAACCTGCACTCCATCCTGGGTTGCCAAATGCTCCAGGGAGAAAATCTAAACCTTAAGGACAGGTCCTGTTATGTTCTGAAGAATTGTACTGACAAGTAAGTTATGGTCTCTTGAGAAAGCAAGCATGGTAACTTCTGTCTGTCATTCCTCCAGAAGGCTTGGCCTGGTAGACCTGCCCCACCTGACTGTTTGTTGTCCTTGCACAACAAAATACCAATCCTAGTTCTTGTCCTCAGTGTGGCCAAATTGTTATATCCTTCCACAGCAGCATCTTCCTCTAGACTTCTGTCCACAATGGCACAAAGGCCCAAGGGTAAGGGATGCTCTGTAGCAAGGCTGTGAAGGGCAGTTTTCAGTCTATAGGAGTAGGTGCTGGAGAGAGCCCCTTAGGAGAGAGAGATCAGTGATAGCTGACACACACTTTTAACTGCCACCCAGTTTCTGGAGCCTTGTCACGATACACAGTAGCAAAAATTTAGAACCTCTTAACAAGGTTAATTTATTGAAGCACAAATGTTAATAGCTACAAAGTAGATTTAATATAAACAAAGTTAATAAAAACCTGAATGTCATGGTACATTCTTTTAATCCCAGCACTTGGGAGGCAGAGATAGGATGATTGCTGTGAGTTTGAGGCTAGTCTGGAACCACAGAGTGAGTTCCAGGTCAACCTGGGCTAGAGTTAAGACCGTACATCAAAAACAACAAAAGGTTAATAAAAACCCTCTGAAATGCAAGAGCTCAAAGCCAGCTTGAAATACATAATGAAACCCTTTTTTGTGTCTGGATGTGGTATATATCCTTGTATATATGCCCCTCTGTGTGTTGTATGTTGTTCCCTTATAGTACCTCATGAGTTCACCTGTGGCTTGATGTGCTTTCCTGTGGTGCCTAGAGCAGAACATTGGGTGGCCATCCCTCTTCTGTTCATTCTTGTTTGAACAACAGTCTCTGCCCAATCCCACAGCTTGCTGGATCCTTTTGTTTTTGAGCTCACAATGCCCAGGTCTCTGCTCCTCTATGGAGCTAGGATTATGTGTGGCCATACCCAACTGTTTAATTGGGTTCTGGAGCTTTGAACTCAATCTTCAGGCCCTCATGCTTGTGCAATAACTCACTTAACTGCTGAGCCATCTCTCCAGTTCTTTTTTTTTTTTCCACTTTATTTTTTTTTATTTTTTAATTTTAAATTTTTATTAACATTTTCCATGATTATAAAAAAAAATCCCATGGTAATTCCCTCCCTCCCCCCGACACTTTCCTCTTTGAAATTCCATTCTCCATCATATTACCTCCCCATTTCAATCATTGTACTTACATATATACAATATCAACCTATTAAGTACCCTCCTCCCTTCCTTTCTCTTCCCTTTATGTCTCCTTTTTAACTTACTGGGCTCTGCTACTAAGTATTTTCCTTCTCACGCAGAAGCCAAATCATCTCTAGCTAGGATCCACATATGAGAGAGAACATGTGGTGCTTGGCTTTCTGGGCCTGGGTTACCTCACTTAGTATAATCCTTTCCACGTCCATCCATTTTTTCTGCAAATTTCATAACTTCATTTTTCTTTACCTCTGAGTAGAACTCCATTCATCTCTCCAGTTCTGAGACTTTTTAAAAAGGATCAAGCCCGGTGGGGTGGCGCACACCTTTAATCCCAACACTTAGGAGGCAGAGGTTAGGAGGATTGCCATGAGTTCGAGGCCACCCTGAGAATACATAGTGAATTCCAGGTCAGCCTGAGCTAAAGTGAGACCCTACCCAGAAAACCAAAAATAAATAAAATGAAATAAAGGATCAACAAGAAGTATTACTATAAACTCATGTGTTGCATATTTGTTAAGCCAATAGCTCTACGGAACAGCCCATATAATTTTTTAGAATTGGAAGAAGTTATCAATGCTAGGGTTGGTCTCAGGAGGCAGGTTAAATAGGGTCCCACTGGCCAAAGGTATGGCAGCTTGAACATCAATACAAATAAAATCCAATGAAACACAAATCTGTTTAAATCCATGAGCACATGGTGATTCTTTAAAAACAAACACCTCAGTTGGACCTAGCCCATCCTTGTAACCCCTGCACTCAGGATGGTATGGCTGGAGGATCCTGGGTTTAAGTCCACCATAGTCAAGTGAGGAGGGTAGGGGGATGATACTTCTGCATCTGTTCCCGAGACTCAGTGCAGGTTGGGCATGACTGAAAAAAGAGGTTCCCTTCTGCAGCTGCACCTCAGATAAGGCACCCCTGAAGTAGTATGTATGGCCAACCTTCCCCCTCACCATGGTGATTCTAGTTTGGTGTTAGCAAATGAAAAGATGTTTGTGTTCTGTCCTGTTCAGAGTATAACCCTGCAGTATGGTGTCACAGGAAACTTGCCATGTCCTCACACCCCGACCCCCAGCCCAAGTCAGATGTAGAGATTCCACCTCCAAGGAGAAACACCTCATTCTTTTCCCACAAGAATGGCTTCCTTTGCAGCTGAGTGTGGAGAAGTTCAGATCCAAGGGCATTTTTAAGAAAAATGCAAGTGGTGACAAGTAATTGGTAGGAGAGACAAGATGGACTGGAGGAGGCCAGCTTGTTCCTAGAGGAGAATAAGAGCTATTCTGAACTGTGAACAACAAACATAGACTTTAAATGATTCTTTTTTTTTTTTTCCAGTTGAGAGAAAATGGGTGTGCCAAGGCCTCTTATCACTGCAAATGAACCCCAGACACATGTGTCACAGTGTGCATCTGGCTTTACATGGGCGCTGGAGAATCTAACCTGGGCTGTCAGGCCTTGCAAGTAAGCTTCTCCAACTCCTGGGCTATCTCCAGCCCTGTAAATGATTCTTTCAGAGAAGCCTTGATGTTACTGGATTAGTTTGCACAGAAACCTATGCTCAGGGCAGTATTGGAAACAGCATCAGCTAGATACTTGGTAGAGTTCAGTATTTGGGCATGGCCAGAGAAAGGAGGAAGAATGTCCTACTAAAAGCACAGATAATTCATTCTGTGCTGTGTCCAGCAAAGCCCATCTCCCTTAGGACATGAGAGGCTTAGGAAGTCCAGGCACAAAGGCATCATCCTCACCAAAACCACTGTCCAGCCAGTGACAAATAAGAAGCCCCAGAGATGCTCTAATATTTTACTAATGTTCAATTCACAACAGCATAAATATGAAGAATGCAAAGAAACAACAGATAGCCTACATCCTGAAATCAAAGGCAGCAGAAACTGAGGTAATGGTGCCAGGGCTATCAGGAAAGACATCCACAGAGCCATCACACATATTCACAGAACCAAGGGAGACAAGAACACAACATCTCACAGAGAGCTTCAATAAAGTGACTTTTACAGGAACCAAGTAGTAATTCTAGAGGTAAAAGTATAGTACCCTAATTTTTAAAACCTCACCAGGAGACTCACCAGCAGAAATAAATTTGTCAGAAGAAGGAATAAGTGAGCTTGGCAGATTGATAGGATAATGAAAGTCAAAGAACAGAAAAAAAGTGGTAAGAAGCAGGATGGGGTGCTCTTGCCTATAATCCCAGTACTGGGAAGGCTGAAGAAAAAAAAAAAAAAATTGCTGTGCCTTCAAGGCCAGCCTGGATTACAGAGTAAAACATAGTTTTAAAGAAGAGGTGGAGAAGAAGGAAGTAAAAACTTTTTTTTTTTTTTTTTTTTTTTGGTTTTTCAAGGTAGGATTTAATTCTAGCCCTGGCTGAACTGGAATTGACTGTAGTCTCAGGCTGACCTGAACTCACAGCAGTCCTCCTACCTCAGCCTCCCAAGTGCTGGATTAAAGGCATGCATCACCATGCCCAGCTGCCCTTCAGCCTCCTATACCCAGGTGGTATTCCCACCCTCAGGAGAGAAGTGGAAGGAGCAGACAACACTTAAACAATGTGAGCTCCCCAAGTTGATTGAAAGCAGCCTACACATTTAGGAAGCTCCAGGAACTTCCTGAAGAATAAAGGCAAACATCCTAGACAAAAGAGCCTTTACTTACAAGGGAGTACCAAGAGATTAGTGCTGACTTCTCGCCAGAAACAATGGAGATCAGAGGGGCTTGTGGGAAAACTGTCAAGAATCCTATATCCACAATCACAGTGCAGCCAGCAGTGGCTCCTGGTTTTATTTGTTTAATTTTTATTTATTGGCAAGCATAGAGAGACAATTCAGTGTGCCAGGCCTCCAGCTACTGCAATTGGACTCCAGATGTATGTGTCACTTAGTGTATATGGCTTTATGTAGGTACTGGGGAATTGAGCTCAGGTCATTAGGTTCTGCAGGCAAATACTTTAATGGCTAAGCCAACTCTCCAGCACTGGTTCCTGGTTAAAAAAAAAAGAAGAAAAAAAAAAAGCTTCTAGAGTGAATATAGCACTGAAAAAGATAACTTCTCTTTACAGGCCCAGCCCTCAGCTCACTACAGAACTGCCTGAACAGCAAGGTAAACAAGACAAAGCATCTACAACACACCACTCTTCCTCCCGGCAGACTCCAATAACGGAGGACCCAAAATGAAGCCTCTCCAATTTTTGCCTTTGCTTACCCACCCCACCCTTTGGCAGGGTCTCACTCTAGCCCAGGCTGGCCTTAAACTTACAGTGATCTTCCCTCAGCCTCCCAAGTAATTAAAGTCATGCACCACCACAACACACTTCAATTTTTGTCATTTCGAAAACCTCTTTGTACTACATTTTAATTTTGTTTTCATTCTATTTTTTAATATTTTATTTTTATTTACCAGAGAGAGAGAGAGGGAATGGGTAAACCAGGGCCTCTAGCTACTGCAAATGAACTCCAGACATATGTGCCTCTTTGTGCATCTGGCTTACATGGATTCTAGAGAATCAAACCTGGGTCCCTAGGCTTCTCAGGCAAGTGCCTTAACTGCCAAGCCATCGATCCAGCCTTTTAAAGCTACATTTTAGTATTATTTTCTTTTTCTTTCTTTCTTTTTTTTTTTGTTTTTTGAGGCAAGTTCTCACTCTAGCCCAGGCTGACCTGGAACTCACTCTGTAGTCTCCAGTTGGTATTCTCTTTCCTCTACCTCCTGAGTACTGGGATTAAAGGCATACACCTGGAATTCACTGTTGAGTCTCAGGGTGGCCTCGAACTCATGGCAATCCTCCTACCTCTGCCTCCCGAGTGCTGGGATTAAAGGCGTGCACCACCACGCCCAGCTTGATTAACTTTTAATTGTATTTCCGTATCTCACTTGGTACGGTAGTGTTGTTGTTATGACAGCTTGGGTGGCATTGAGGTGTGCGCCCTCAAAAGAAGCCTACTCACTAAGAAGTCCACATAAATTCAGCCACATATATTGATAGTTTTGTTTTGAGTTATGTTTTCTAATATTTATTTGAGAGAGAAAGAAAGAGGCAGATAAAGAGAGAGAATGGGTGCACCAGGGCCTCTAGTCATTGCAAATGAACTCCAGATGTATGTGTCACCTTGTACAGCTTGCTTATGTGGGTACTGGAGAATCAAACCTGGGTCCTTAAGCTTTGCAAGCAAGCACCTTAACCACTAAGCCATCTCTCCAACCCCTTGTTATGTTTTTATTTCAGAGCAATAAAGGTTCAGATCTTTGACAAAGTCCAAATAAAACCAAAAGAGATAGCTATCTCAATAGATAGACTAAAGACAACATAGAGTCACAAGGAAACACAATGTGACATGACTCCTTTACAAGATCACAACTCCTCAATAAGTATTCAAGGATAAGAAAATAGCTGAAATCCTAAACCATAAATTTCAAGTCTTGTTTTTTGTTTTGTTTTGTTTTTAATTTGAAAGCAGAGAGAGAAAAGAGAGTATGGGTGTGCCAGGGCCCCAGCTGTTGCAAATGAATTCCAGACACATTTGCCACTTTGTGCTCCTGCCTTCATGTGGGTACTGGGGAATCAAACTAGGGTTATTAGGCTTTGCAGGCAAGCACCTTAACCCCCAAGCCATCTCTTCAGCCCCTTCCCCCTTTTTTGTTTTTTCTTTTCAGGTAAGGCCTCGCTGTAGCCCAGGCTTACCTGGAATTCCCTATGTAGTCTCAGGCTGGTCTTGAATGCACAGAAATCCTACGTCAGCCTCCCAAGTGCTGGGATTAAATGGGATTAAAGGTGTGTGCCACCATGCCTGGCTCCCTTTTTTTTTTTTTTTTTTTTTTTTGAGGTAGGGTCTCTCTCTAGCTCAGGCTGACCTGGAATTCACAATTTAGTCTCAGGGTGGCCTTGAACTCACAGCAATCCTACCTCTGCCTCCCAAGTGCTGGGATTAAAGGTGTATGCCATCACGCCCAGCCTCTTTTTCCTTTTTAAAAAAATATTTTTATTTATTTATTCGAGAGAGGCAGAGAGAGAATGGGCACACCAGGTCCTCCAAGCACTGTAAACAAACTCCAGATGTATGTCCCACCTTGTGCATCTGGCTTACTTGGATCCTGGGGAATTGAACCAAGTCCTTTAGCTTTGCAAGCAGGTGCCTTAACTGCTAAACCATCTCCCCAGCCCCCCTTTTTCCTTTTTAAAAACATGTTTTAGCCAGGCATGGTGGCACACACCTTTAGTCCCAGCACTCAGGAGGCAGAGGTAGGATTGCCGTGAGCTTGAGGCCACACTAAGACTACATAGTGAATTCCAGGTCAGCCTGGGCCAGAGTGAGACCCTACTTTAAAAAAACCAAAAAACGTATTTTTATTTATTTGAGAGAAAGGTAGAGACAGAGTAAGTATGGGCATGCCAGAGCCTCTTGACATGGAAATGAATTCTAGAAGCATGCATCATTTTGTGTGCCTAGCTTTACATGGTTACTGGGAGATTGAACCCAAGCTGGCAGACTTTGCACACAACTGCCTTTAACCCAAGCCCTAAAAGTCTAGTTTAAAAGTGATCAATGGAGGGATGTGGGAGGTAGGGAAAAGGGGGTTGGAGGGAGGGGTTTATGATTATGGTATACTGTATATATTTATGGAAGTTGCCAATTAAAAGGCAAGAAAACAAGTGATCAATAAAGGGTATAATGGTTCATGCTTTTAATCCTAGCATTCAGGAGGCTGAGGTAATAAGGTCATGATGAATTCAAGGCCAACCTAGACTACAGAGTTAGAACCTGCCTCATTCCCCTCCCTACAAAAATATCAATGTGCAAGGAATGGTGGTACATGCCTGTAAACCCACAGCCTGGGAGATGGAGACAGGGAGATCAGGAGTTCAAGGTCATCTTTGGTTACATAGAAAGTTCAAGGCTAGCTTGGACTACATGAGACCCTATTCAAAAAAGAAACAAGCTGGCATGGTGAAGCACGCACACCTTTAATCCCAGCACTTGGGAGGCAGAGGTAGGAGGATTGCTGTGAGTTCAAGGCCACCCTGAGACCACATAGTGAATTCCAGGTCAGCCTGGCCTACAGAGAAACCCTACCTCAAAACAAACAAACAAATAAAAACAAGGTTGAGGGCTAGAGAGATGGCTTAGCAGTTAAGGCATTTGCCTACAAAGCAAAAGGACCTTGGTTCAATTCCCCAAGACCCACATAAGCCAGATGCATAAGGTGGGGCATGCATCTGGAGTTTGTTGGCAGTGGCTGGAGGCCCTGGTGTGCCCATTCTCTCCCTCCCTCCCCCTCTCTCTCTCTCTCAGTCTCTCTCTCTCCTCTCTCTCTCTCTCTCCCCTTTCCCCTTGTAAATAAATATATAACTTTTTTAAAAAGATTGACTATAAATTTCAGCAACTCTGGGACTTAGTCAAGAGTCCAAACCTAAGAATCCATAGGGTTGAAGGAGCTGGGATTAAAACTTAAAGGTACAAAAATCCTATTCAGGGCTGGAGAGGTGGCTTAGTAGTCCAGGCACATGTCTGCACAGCCTAAGGAAACAGGTTCGATTCTCCAGGTCCCAAGTAAGCCATATACACCGGGTGGCACATGCGTCTAGAGTTCGTTTGCAGTGGCTAGAAGCCCTGGCACACCCATTCTCTCTCTCTCTGTTTCTTCCTCCTCCTCCTCTCTCTCTCTAGTAAACAAATAAAAAGAAATCTTAAAAAACAACCCTATTCAGTGAAATTATAATAGAAATTTCCCAAATCTAGGGAAGGATATCGACACCCAAGAATAAGATACATTTAGAACTCCAAGTGAACAGAAAAAAAAAAAAAATGTCTCCATGTCAAATAGATAAAATTCTTATGCTACAGAACACAAAAGTGATATGAAAGCTTCAAAAGAAAAGCATCAACTCAGGATGACTCAGAAGGCACTGAAACATCTCTATTACACCTTCCAAGGCTCAGGGTCCATTGCAGAAGAGGTGGCAGAAAGAATGTAAGGACCAAAGGAAGAGTAAGACTCCTTACAATGTGCTCTTCCAGACAAAATGGCCTGGATAGCCATGACCTCACAGTGCCTAGCATTACCTACACAAGGCTATCATAATAGAAGGAAAAGATGATAACATCAAAATAAAAGACTGACTGAAAGGGGTATGATGGAGAGTAGAGTTACAAAAGGGAAAGTGGGGGAGGGATTACCATGGTTTATTGAATTATGGAAGTTGTCAATTTTAAAAAGAGCATCAACTTGCTTGAAAAGGCAAATTTCAACAGAACATCAAACCTCTCAGCAAAAACACTAAAAACTAGGAAAGAGTGTTATGATATATTTCAAGTACTGAGGATATATAGCTACCAACCAAGATTACTATGTCAAAGAAAATAATCTCTAAAAATAATGGAGGGCTGGAGAGATGTCTCAGTGGTTAAAGGTACTTGCTTGTAAAACCTGATGACCTGGGCTTGTTTTCCAGTACCCATGTAAAGCTAGATGTACAGGCTGGCATATGCATCTGGAGTTCATTTACAGTGGCAGGAAGCCCTGGCATGCCCATTCTCTCCCCCTCCCCAATGCCTCTTTCTATCTCAAATAATACCTTTTTTAAAAGAACAGAGAAATGAGTCTTCCCAAGAAAAACACAAACTCAAGCAATTCATGACTACAAAGCCAAAGGAATTTTACACACAGAGAAAGAAAAACATTCAGGGCTGGAGAGATGGCTTAGCTGTAAAGGCACTTGCCTACAAAGCCAAAGAACCAGGTTTAATTCCCCAAGACCCATGTAAGCCAGATGCGCAAGGTGGTATATACATCTGGAGTTTGTTTTCAGTGGCCAGAAGGCCCTGGTGCACCCATTCTCTCTATCTTTCTATCTGCCACTTTCTCTCACAAATAAGTAAATAAAATAATTTTCAAAAAGAGCACATGGTTTGAGGAGATGGCTCAGCAGTGGAAGGCTCTTGCTTGCAAGCAGGCCAATCCCAGTTCAACACCATGGTGTATATGTCTGCGATGCCAACATGCCAAAGGCAATGGGAGGTGGAACCAAGAGAATCTGGAAGCTCCATTGGCACACACGAAGCAAAGTGAGGCAGTATATACACAAAAATAAAAAGGAAACTGGGTATGGTGGCACACACCTTTAACCCCAGCACTCAGGAGACAGAGAAGGATGATCACTGTGAATTTGAGGTCAGCTTGGGGCTACACAGTGTTTCAGGTTGGTCTGGGCTAGAGGAGTCCCTATCCTGAAAAAATAAATAAATAAAAAATGAAAATTATAAAACAAAAAAAAAAAATGGCCAGGCATGGTGGCACATACCTTTATGCCTTTAATTCCAGGACTCGGGAGGCTGAGGTAGCAGGATAGCTGTGAGTTTGAGTCCAGCCTGAGATGACAATGAATTCCAGGTCAGTCTGAGCTAGAGCAAGACCCTACCACAAAAAACCAAAATCAATAAATAAAAGTAGGAAAGAAAAAAGGGGGGGAGGCCTGAAGTTGTCCTCAGGCCTCCATGTGTGTATCATGGCATGCACACCCCACATATACACACTTATACTACTGCACATATCATAAAATCCTCATATACAGATACACATATTTTTTAAAGTGTTCAATCTAACTAAGAAATCAAATCACAGAATTACAAGAATAAAAACACCTTGATGATAACACTAAATGAAAATAACCTTAATTTTCCAATTTAAAAATACAAAATTATAAACATGATAAATGAGCTGAGCATGTTAGCTCATGCTTTATAATCTCAGCACTTGAGAGGCTGAGGTAGGAAGATTATCATTACTTTGAGGCCAGCCTGGGTTGTAGAGTAAGTTCCAGATCAGCATGGTCTAGAGTGAAACCTTGCTTCAAAACAAAAGCAGCCCTGCATGGTAGTATATACCTTTAATTCAAACAAACTCCAGATGCATGTGCCACCTTGTGCATCTGGCTTGGGTACTAGGGTATCAAACTGCCTTTAATTCAAGAACTTGGGAGGCAGAGGTAGGAGGATCACTGTGAGTTCATGGCCAACCTAAGACTACATAGTGAATTCCAGGTCAGCCTGGGCTAGAGTGAAACCCTACCTCGAAAAACAAAACAAAAACCAAAAAGAAAACCCCACAAGTCATCATTTGTTGCCTGCAGGAAACACTTAACTAGCAGAGATGCACACAGACTGAACATGAAAGGATGACAATTCTGTGGAGAGATCAGAAGCCTCATACACAGCTAGTGGAGAAGCAGTGTTGTAGTACCTCAGATATAGTTACCACCTGACCCAGTCACTCCATGCCTAGGTACATACCCAAGAGAAATAAGCACACATTAACACAACAAAGTGCACATTAATGTTCATAACAGCATAATTCTCAATAAGTAAAAACAAAAAAAATCATAAATTCATAAATGGATAGACAAATGGGTTACACCCATATAATGAAACATGAAACATTATTCAGTCATAAAAGAATAAAACATTGATATACGCTACAACATGGGTGAACATTGAAAACTAATGACATACAACTTACTATAGGATTTCATTTCTTTTTTGTTTGTTTTTTTCAAGGTAGGGTCTTGCTCTAGCCCAGGCTGACCTGGAATTCACTATGAAGAGGTGGACTTGAACTCCCATCAATCCTCCTACCTCTGCCTCCCTAGGATTTCATTTCTATGGAATGTCTAGAACAATGAATTACATGTAGGTAGAAGGTTAGTTTGTGTTATCTTAGGGCTGAATGGTGTCTAAGGGGAAGGAGTTGATGAAAATGATGGTGATAAAAATGTTCTAACATTGACTATGAAGATAGTGCAACATGTCTGTGAATTACAAACTTAATTGGTAAACTGTATGATTGCTGAAACATGTATTAATATAGGTTTTCTTTTAGCCAGGTATGGTGGTGCACACCTTTAATCCCAGCACTCGGGAGGCAGAGGTAGGAAGATTGCAATGAGTTTGAGGCTACCTTGAGACTACATAGTGAATTCCAAGTCAACCTGAGCTAGAGTGAGACCCTTCCTCAAAGAAAAAAAAAACAGGGTTGGAGAGGTGGCTTAGTGATTACAGCATTTGCCTGCAAAGCCAAAGGACCTAGGTTCAATTCCCCAGGACCAGGTAAGCCAGATACACAAGGTGGCACATACATCTGGAATTTGTTTGCAGTGACTAGAGGCCCTGGTGTACCCATTTTCTCTTTCTCTCTAATAAATTAATATAAATAAATAAATCTTTTAAAAAAAACAAAAAATATAACTTTGTGGTTTTTTTGTTGTTGTTTGCTTTTGTTTTTTGAGGTAGGGTCTCGCTGTAGCCCAGGCTGACCTGGAATTCACTGTGTAGTCTCAGAGTGGCCTTGAACTCATGGCAATCCTCCTACCTCTGCCTCCTGAGTGCTAGGATTATAAGCATGCGCCACCATGCCCAGCTATATATAGTTTTATTTTTTAAATATTTTTTCATTTATTTTTATTTATTTGAGAGTGACAGACAGAGAGAGAAAGAGGCAGATAGAGAGAGAGTGAGAATAAGTGCATCAGGGCCTTCAACCACTGTAAACAAACTCCAGATGCGTGGGCCCCCTTGTGCATCTGGCTAATGTGGGTCCTGGGGAATCGAGCCTCAAACCAGGGTTCTTAGGCTCCACAGGCAAGCGCTTAACCACTAAGCCATCTCTCCAGCCCTATATATAGCTTTTTAAAAGAACAAGCTGAACAACCATGAGATGCTTTGGAAACCTGAATATTATTATTGTCTGATAAAATCAGGACAGATGCTAGTACTGTGTGAGAATCTTACTGAGGCCCTTGTGTTTTAAATAACTTACTTATTTATGAGGAAAGAGAGACAGAGGAGAGAGAGACTGGGTGAACCAGGGCCTCCAGCTGCTGCAAACAAACTCCAGATGCATGAGCTACTTTATGTATCTGGCTTTATGTGGGTACTGGGGAATCAAATCCAGGTCATTAGGCTTTGCAGGCAAGTGCCTTAATCACTGAGCCATCTCTCCAGCCTCAAGGGCCTTTTTAAAATAATCTCTCAAAAAAGACACATGCTAAAGTGTTTTGTGTAGGAGATCATATGACCTCTAAGATATGTAGCAGAGTAATCCCAAGGAGAGCACCATTCGGAATGTTAATGAATCCAGATGGGCACTGAACTGCTAACTGCTGAGAATGGGAATGGGGCTATCAAAGTTCAGAAACTCTACTTCCCTTTCTCCCTTCCTAGTATTTCATCCCATATTGTGTTTTGCACACTTGTGTGCATATGAGATTCTTTCTGTATGGACTGACATTTTCCACAAAAGGAAAAGCTAGTGGTCACCAATGTGGTAGGCAGGACAAAGAGTAATAGCTAGACTCAGGGATATATCGTTATGTCCACAGACAGGCTCTCCTTGAGCACCTTGATGTGCAGACAGATGAGAAGCTTGTGTTCAATCCAAACTTGTCCCCAGGCTTCACCAAGAGGGGAAATGACACACACCTCTCTATCACAGACTCTGATGGAACTGTGGCTGAAGCCCACAGATACCAGGTAGGAGAAGTCATTGTCACTGTAGGGAAGAAGTGACTCTTCTTCATTAGTAGTCCAGATAGACCAAGTGATATCAGAAGCCTTCTATAGAAATAGGAAACAGACCAGTGCTAACTACACACTAAACCCTGTGCAGCCCAAAGAGCATATACCATGCTCCCTATGAGCTTGCCTTTCCCCTAAGCAGGACCTATCTGGTGAGGCAGGCTACTTCAGGAATTCAGGACTCTACCTCCTACATGTTCTCTCCCCACATCTCTGACTGGTGGCGCACGCCTTTAATCCCAGCACTCGGGAGGCAGAGGTAGGAGGATTGCCATGAGTTCAAGGCCACCCTGAGATGACAGAGTTAATTCCAGGTCAGCCTGGACCAGAGTGAGACCCTACCTCGAAAACCCCCCAACCTTCCCCCCAAAAAAACCCACGACATTCATTAATGATAAAACTTTTTAGTAGCCAGTTCCAGAAAGGATTTTCTTTTTTTTGTTTTGTTTCAAAACTCACTCTGTAATCCCAGACTAGACTCCAACCCACAGCTATCATCCTACTTCTGCCTCCCAAGTGCTGGGATCTAAGGTGTGCACCACCATGCCCAGCTCAGAAAGGATTTTTTAAAAGATCTTATTTTCATGTATTTACTTATTAGAGACAGAAGGGGGGGGGGAGTGAGAATGAGCACACCAGGGCCTCTAGCCACGCAAACGAACTCCAGATGCATGTGCCACCAAGTGCATCTGGCTTACGTGGGTGGGACCTAGAGAATCGAACCTGGGTCCTTAGGCTTAACAGGCATGTGCCTTAACCACTAAGCAATCTCTCCAACCCTCAGAAAGGATTTTTTTAAGAATTCTTTTTTTAAATTTTTTTTGTTCATTTTTATTTATTTGAGAGTGACAGACAGCCACTGCAAACAAACTTCAGACACGTGCACCCCTTTGTGCATCTGGCTAACGTGGGTCCTGGGGAGTTGAACCTCGAACCAGGGTCCTTAGGCTTCACAGGCAGTGGCTTAACCGCTTAGCCATCTCTCCAGCCCTTAAGGATTCTTAATGACATGAACAATGTGCCTGAAAACCAACTAACAATACCTTTTATGTTTAAAGTGTCTCCTTTAAAAAACCAAGAATGTGCTGGGTGTGGTGGCGCACGCCTTTAATCCCAGCACTTGGGAGGCAGAGGTAGGAGGATTGCCATGACTTCGAGGCCACCCTGAGACTCCATAGTGAATTCCAGGTCAGCCTGGGCTACAGTGAGACCCTACCTCGAAAAACCAAAACAAACAAAAAAGAGCAACAACAACAACAAAAAAACAAGAATGAATCAATGGTGTGAGGATCCAGCAGCCCAAGGAAACAGAATCAAAGGTGTACACTTGTGTATCTCCTTATAACTCCTTCCTAAAGGGTTACTAACAGGGTGAAAGATGAGGACTTGCTCTTTTCCCATCAGACCTGTGACACCTGAAAGGCTGCCAAAGAAGCTCACCTCTCTTCCTGCAGGAAATACAGTTTTTCCTTGCTTGTTGGCTTCAGCCTCAGCTCTGATTCTGTCTGAAGTACTGTAATGTACTGCCTCACTAGGAGCTCACAAACTCCTCAGGGCAGGGCAGGGTTTCCAAGTTCCCAAGCAGTGACATAGCATGGGCAGCTGAAGGGGGTACAGACTGGGGGCCAGGACTTTGAGACTCAGAGGATCCATCCATAAGATACAGGGTGACACAGGCCTGGAGTCCCCAAGTCACAATGTTTGAATCCTTTCACTGCTGGCTCAGTGCCACCTCTGCCCCTTGCAGATGTCTGACTTGGAGACATACTGGTTAATTCGGGAGGCTGAAAGTGGGTGTGCACAGTCCTAGGGTCTGGCTGGGGTGTCTACAGGGACCCAAGTCCTGGGAGAAGGCTGACAGGCAGCTCTCTCAAGAAAAGTCTTTCTCAACAAGTGTGTCTTGCCCCTAAAATAAGTACTGCTGGCTACGCAAAGGAATGGACATATCATGTATGCTGGGCCCCAGAGTTGTGCTCACTCTGGAGAGCTCTGGATACCAGGTACAGAACTAGGCTGGCTCAGTGAAAGAAACAAAGGACAGTAGGCATTATGGGTTAGAAATGGTTATAGAGAGAATGTCCCTGGGTAGGTATTATGGGCCAAAAATGGACAGAGACTAATTGGCAAACTGGTCACTCACTTGATTCCGCATTTTTTGTACCAACCCTAAGATGGCCACACCATCATCTCCAGGGCCCTGTAGGGTGGAGCACATGCTTTTGGCCAGGTAGCACTGCACTGATAAAGACTAGCCAGGAGGCAGCAGAGTGGCAAGTCTAGACCCTGCTCTCCAGGAATGTGCTTTGGGTTTGGGTTCTCCTCTAGTTTCAAGACTATCATCTCAAAAATCATACCAGGTGTGGTTGTACATGTCTGTAATTCTAGCTACTCAAACTTGGGAGACTGAGGGAGGAGGACTGCTGCAAGTTTGAGACAAACCTGGTTTACATAACAAGTTCAAGGAGTGAAATCTTGTCTCAAAATAACAACAGGAATAATTCTAGAAACTTGCTGGGTGAGACTCCCTCCCCTGAGCTTCTCTGCACTTCATTTCAATATTTACACACCAAGAGAGGGTCTGTCCTTGTGAGAATCATGGCTGGAACTGGTTTAAGTTTAAACAGTTAAGGCTGTGGAATCCTGACAAGCCCTGGAAGAGGGACAGGGACTGCAGCCTTTTCTTCCTGCCATCCTTCACTCTTCACAGCTGCCACCCCCAGAACAGGCTGATTTTACTTTAAAAACCCATCACGTTTCCATTTTCCCTGAGACACTGGGAGACTGTCCATGGGCATCAACGAGCAATTTCATGCAATATCTTTCAACTTCATGTTTTAATCAGAGCAGAAAGATCCAGTGAAGTCTGCAGGACAGTGGTTTTTCATGCACAGCTATCTTGCCGTGGCCTGCTGAGCAGAGCCTAGTCCTTCCCCTCCTCCCAGTGGGAGAATTCCTGATCACCAGGAGCACACAATCAGCACCCTTCACAGTCCAGTTCCTCCTATCCAGCCTGAAGGCAGTAACAGAGAGGAAGAGCTTGTCCATTCTGGCCAGTTTGGCTCCCAGGGGAGGCCAGTCTGTGAGTTCACAAGTCCTCAAAATTGTAACTTTTACAGGAAAACAGCAGTTTTTGTTTTTTCTCACGACACCGACAGGCACCCTGAAGGGTCTCAGTCCTGCGCAGCAGGGTTAGGGGTTCTAATGGGAAGAATAGCTGAGATCATCTGTTTTTTTTTTTTTTTTTCTTCATCGGGCAAAGACAGTGATGGCTCTAAAGATAAGCTCAATGCTTTGCCAAGGCACAGAAGGATAACCGGGGTAAGTCCTTATGTACCAATTGAGGGAGGCTCTTGGTTTGCAGCGCCCACAGCTCAGGTTCAACCTTAAGTTCCTTCTCTTCACTGTTTGGACCCCAAGCCTGCAGGCGGCTTGGGCTCGGTCACCGCTAGGTCCCACCCACCAGCCTCCTTTCTGAAACTCAGCTGGCTCCACACATCCCACCTAGGTCATTTCCCTGAAACCGCTGCCGCCACCCCCATCTATGCAGCGTTTTGTCTTGGGATCCTTACACTTTCAAAAAATGAAGGAAAAAATCTCTAATATAAGCATAAAAGTTTCTGTTAGGTGACAACGTATAACACATCTAATGAGAGTTATAATAGTTCTTAAGTTTCTTTCTAGCAGTCTTGGTATCTCATGTTTAATTTCTTCGTTCGGGAATTCGTTTATTGTGACAGTCCAATACTTTCTTTTAAATCCTTCCGCCTAGACTGTTATCCGAGGGTCAGAGCAGCGCGAGATCCAAGAAGCCGACTTCAGAGCACTTTGTCCGCTGCTTTGTGCGAAGTAGGAAGGTCTATTCTGGTCCTTTCGAGAGTCCTGTATATGTCCACCGCTGTACAGAGAACAATTTGAAACGAACATCATTTTAAGAAAGTTAAAAATCTTTGTAACATACCCATAGATAGGCTCCAGGCATCAACTATAACATCGTATGAACAGCAAAAAAAAACAAAAAACAAAAAAAAACTAAAATAACAAACGACCCCGAAAGGTCGGGGGCAGACGACGGCATCGACACGGCTGTGGGGCAGGCCTTCGGAGGCCCACGGTCCTAAGACAGGTAGTACATGCCGTAGGCGGCCACCGGCCCCGCGAGGAGCCCCGGCACTGCAGTCCCGCCGAACGCGGCCGCCGAGCCGTGCAGCGGGGCGCTCAGGGGGAAGGGCAGGGCGAACGCCGGCAGCAGCGGCTTAGCCTCCAGTTTCAGCTTCTCCAGCTCGGCCTCCTGCAGCCTCTTGGCCTTGGCCCGTCGGTTCTGAAACCAGATCTTGACCTGCGTCTCCGTAAGGCTCAGGCTGCTGGAGAACTCGGCACGCTCAGCGATGGACAAGTACTGCTTCTGATGGAATTTGCGCTCCAGCGCCAGCAGCTGCGCGGTGGTGAAGGGCGTCCGCGGCTTGCGGTTGTTCTTGTGTTTTCGGAGGGTGCAGGGTGGAGGGCTGGGGGCACCTGAAAGAGAAGAGCAAGGCTGGCGCTCAAACGCCGGCTGCGAGGACACTATCACTCCCGGGAAGGTTGAAACTAAGGTCCGAGGGTCTGTAACTGCGCCGAGGGGCAGATGCTTTGAGGAGAGTAACCAGACCCCAAAGGCCAACCACAAAGCTTAGCAAGCACGAGCAAGCGGCGAGCGGGTGCGCTCAAGTTCTGCTCCCAAAACCCAGGGCCTGGGACGCTCCGGGAACTCTGCGCATTTGGAAAAAAGCGCCAAGCTCCGGCAGGAAGCCTCTGCAGATTGAGGATGAACGCGTAGGCAAGAACTCCAAAAGTGCACTCGTAAGCTATGGCTGGTACACTTAAAGGTGGGCCAGGGATGCTCAAATATGAGAAGCCCCGAGCAGAGAAGTTGAGCCGCGGGACCCGCCCAGGGAGGATCTTGGGAGTGGCTGCGGGGTCTGAGGACGCTGCAAGGCTCCGGTGGGCTGTTTTCTTTGCATAGGCTGGGCGCGTTAAGTAGCTTTTTTTTTTTTTTTTTTTTAAAGATTTAAGGAACAGCACCTTTCCCACCCTTGACTTCCAAGCCTTGGTTGACTCTCAGGACCTGAGGCTCAGCACTTACGTGGAAGACACGCGCGCGCTACCGGTGGGAGCCAGGCTCCGGGTTCTGCGGTATTCTGGGCCCTTTCCTCCCCTGGCTTCCCAGGGTGGGAGTCTGACCCGCACTCAGACTCCAGCAGCGACTCGACGCTGAAGGGTAATGGACCCCGCTCCACGTCGCCCTCGCAGCGCACTTGGAGCCCAGCCGCGTTCATGTCGAGTGACACCGGGGCCATGCGTCGGTAGATGGTGCGAGGCTGGCCCGGCAGGGGCGCGGGACGCTCGGTGGCGCCCCCACCCCTCCACGCCCAATAAAAAGGTGGCGCCGCTTTTATGCGACGCTGCCCAATGA
Organism: Jaculus jaculus; assembly: GCF_020740685.1. Classification (NCBI taxonomy): domain Eukaryota; kingdom Metazoa; phylum Chordata; class Mammalia; order Rodentia; family Dipodidae; genus Jaculus; species Jaculus jaculus. Next base: position 382,612 of record NC_059102.1, on the reverse strand, counting down.
CCGTGGCTGCTGATGTGTGGGCCTCAGGGCGCGTTGGATTTACTGCCCTGAAGGCGGGGCGGACAGGGAAGGGCGGGGTCGCTGTTTAGGACTCCAGTGCTACGGGCCTAGGCTGGCTTTGCCGCGACCATGCGTCCCACAGGCCTCTGTCAAAGCACTGTCCGAGTCCATCCTGCAGGCGAAGTTGCAGGGGCGCCGAAGCAAGTGCCTAAAGCTGGGTGTAGCCTCTCTACTCTGAGCAACCGACGGCGGGAGTGCACAGTGGAGCCTTGGTCTGGCATTGGCGGTTGGCCTTGAGAGAGCTGTGCTGGGGCAGCTTGGCTTCGGGCCTTCTGCAGTACTGTGTGGTGGGGCAGACCAACTGCTGCTCCTCCCGTTGGATCCCAGTCCTCAGGAGCAGAAACCCCAGACGTGCCTGTTTGGTCACCGGGCCTCATTGACAAAAATTCATGCTCTCCCTGGCAACTCTGCTTCTGATCCCTTGAAGCTGAAGCCGAAGTTAGCATTGTTGTCCTGGGTAGTTCATTCAGCCCTTAGAAGAGCCAAGTGTCTTGGTAGTCCAGGAGAGCTGACCTATATCCCATGGCTGAGGTCCTGCAGACATCCCAGTCTCAGTGGTCCTATAGCCGGTGCTCAGTACACGACGGGCTCTCAAGCTTCCTCTTGCCAAAGAACCCCAGAGAGTCTCATGCAAGCTTCTTCCTTACCTGTGACCCGAGCAGGTAGAATGAAATATGGGTGCATTCTCAGAGGCGACCAATGACTCTTGACAGGGGCTATAAAGGCTCATAAAGGGAGAAACAGGGGCCCAATGGAGCTGGGGGTGTAACTCAGGGGTAGAACGCCTATCTAACCATATTTGAGGCCCTGGGTTAAATTCCCAGTATTGAAAAAAACAAAAACAGGCAACATTAATCTGGGTGTGGTGGCACAAGTCTCTAGTCTCAGCACTTGGAAGGTGGATGCAGGCACATCAGGAGTTCTTCAAGGTCATTCTTGGCTACATGGCAAGTTTAAGGAGAGAGAGAGAATTTAAGAGTTTAAAAATGCCTGTGTTAGCAGGGTGTGGTGGCCCAAACCTTTAATCCCAGTATGTAGGAGGCAGAGGTAGGAGGATCACGGTGAGTTTGATGTCACCTGAGATTACATAGTGAATTCCAGGTCAGCCTGGGCTAGAGTGAGACCCTACCTCAAAAAACCAAAAGAAGAAAAACAAACACCTGTGTTTCGTACTTCACAGCAAAGTAAACTGCTCACCTGGACTTGAGTTTTAGAATACATCAGGGATTAGTTAGGGAAACAATAGCTCAAACCTAGAACACAGAATCAGCAAGCTAAATATAAAAACTGAAATTACCTTTAATGAAGCCCTCTCACTGTTCAATGTAGCCAGAGAAATCAGTTTTTCTTTATGCAAACTTCAAAGCTGCTGAAAGGAGTTTGTAGAAGTTTCCTGGCTGGCTGGGTCTGGTGACTGATGAGCATTAGTTCTTCCTATATTCCCAGACTGACCTAGCCACTGCTAATGTAACAAAGCAGTTCTGAGTTTGTTGCTGGATCTCCCCATCCAACAGCCCTGGGGGGTGGGGGCAAGAAGGTGCTGAGTCAACTATACAGACTCCAGGAGTCAGGTGAGAAGCTGAAAGCAGACTCCTTTATGGAGGAAAACAGATATCTCTATATACCCTTTCCTTGCTTCCCATTGGTCCTTTCGTATACCCCTTCCCCACTTCCCATTGGTCCTTTCGTTGTTGGCATTGTGTTGTCCCTTTTTCATTGGCTTGTTTCCTGCCTCAGCGGTGTCCAGGTGTTTAGGCAGGGTTTAGGTTGGCTAACAGGGGAAGTAGCAGTTGCATGTGCTGTAATCTCAGGGCCTCCTCCCAGGGCCCCCCTGGCTATGCTTCTCCTACATGAGTTGATTACAGATCCTTGCCTCATTAAAGTACTTTCATTGAAGGCCTTCCTGTTGGTTTATCTTCATTAGACCACTCATAAGTGAATGAAAGACAGCTGAACTGGTCCTGCCCTGTGTCCCTAAAGGTGGCCTATAACTGGTGGAAGCAGTAACCTGTACTATGTCTTTCCTGCCATCCAGTGGACAGTCCTTTCTTAGGTTCTCATCGTCCCCCATCTCCTAGTGGTATACTGTCATTCTCCTGGCAGGCCTGTCTTGTACATCCGGACTGGTCCCTGCATGATACCAACTATAGCCAAGAGATAAAGGAGATGCAAGGAAAGAGGGGAGATATCTTCCAATATGAAGACCTGGGCCCCAACACAACATAAACAGGTTCCCAACAGGGATTCTGCAGCCCTCATTGTGGCCTGGGGTACTGGAAAGGAGTGGAAGGTATAAAAAAAGACTGCTGTTAACTTGGTACTTTTTGTATAGTAACCCAAATCCCATGTGCACAGGAACTAGTATACCATGTCTAGTCACTGAAGGTATAGCACTGGGCCTCCCAGCAGCTGTGTCTTGTGCACATGCATATACTTTATTTTATTACATATTTTTGGTTTCTTGAAGTAGGGTCTTGCTCTAGGCCAGGCTGACCTGAAATGTAGTCTGAGGCTGAGACTTGGACTCACAGTGATCCTCCTACCTCAACTTCCCAAGTATATGCATATACTTTAATAGGACATTAGAGCACAGCCTCAAGGCTCTCCTCTTCCCTCTTTGTTTATTTATTTGAGAGAGAGAAAGAGGCAGATAAAGAGAGAGGGAGAGAAATTGAGAATGGACACACCAGGGCCTTTAGCCACTGCAAACAAATTTTAGACACATGTGCTACTTGTATATCTAGCTCACATGGGTCCTGGGGAATCCAATCTGTGTCCTTTGACTTTGCAGGCAAGCACCTTAACCACTAAGCCATTTTTCCAGTACCCCTATTCCCTCTTTGAGAGACACTTGCCCCACAAGTTCAGTTTTCTACCTGTGTTAGGGGTCCTTTGTGTACTGACATTGGAGATAAGGGCACAAGAGGGCCTAGGAGAGGGTTTATGAGAGTGAGCTTCATTTTAGGGCTTATACAGGTACTTGACAGGACTAAGAACATAATGCTCTTTCCATAAGGCTCAGCATCCATGTGAAGGCCATGTTGGATGACACAATATGTATGATAAAGGTAACATCACAGTACTGAAGAAAGTGGCTCAGTACATTTGTTGAGCAAAACCTTTTCGCTGGGGTGATACAAATGCATGTCTTCTTCCCAGTTAGGGCACAGGCGACAGACCAAAGGACAATTACACTAAACCAGTTTTGGTGAACCAGTGAGTTTATTGGGGTTACTTACAGAGCAGGGTGAAGGGTCGCTTAAAGGAGCAATAGGTGACTCCAGCACAGCTGAAGCACAAGAAGTCTCCTCCTACCCTGGATTATGACCTCCCCATAGGTGCTTCACTTCAAAGGCAGCTACATCACCAGAAAGTTCGCCTCAACAAAGGTGGCAACTCAAGGAAGCTGCATCTCTGAAATGCACTGCACCATTACAAGCAGCTCCATCAGACGGTCTCTGTTCTCCAAGCAGCTGTTTCCTCTTTATATAGCCTTAGAATGAGGTCTCACAACCCTCTCCCAGACTTGTTGACTTCTTGAATCAGAGGCCCTTTTTTCTCTTCAATTCGGAGGAATCTGCTGCACAACAGTCCTTGATGGAATCAACCTAGCAAATTTTTCCTGCCTCCTGGTAGCCAGTTATGCATCCAACAGGCCGTGGACAAGAGGGAAGCTGTCTTATATGTCTCATTCCAGGGCAGAGTCACCTGCTTCAGCCTCTGCCAAAGGCTTTGCTACTCAGACACTGTGATCCACAAGGAAAAGGCAAGTAGGCACCATCAGTCTCTCCCTTCTTAATCCTTGCTGTTTACTGTGGCCCTAGGCACCACTTTATCCTGGAAACCTAGGGCCATGATCTTCCTGAGGACATTTTTGGGGTTTTCATGCACAATTTGTAAAGTTACCTCATGCACAAAGTGGTATTTTGCCAAGGACTCTGGCCAGAGGAAGACCAGTTGGAGTGAGCTCTGGCAGTTAGAAGGTATGATGGGGAAATGAGTCACATGGATGAAATGTGAGACATCCAGATAGGAAAAATCTATCCAAAAGAAAAGTGTTGGGGAGAAAAAAAAAAAGAGGCTGCTTTGAGGATGTTGGCAACATGGAAAGGAGGAAGACTGATTCTTTGAGTCACTCTTTCAGGTCTTGGGGAAGTGAGTATATTTATATGAGGACCAGGTCAGGGGCCATGACCATAAATCAGCCTTTTCCCTGAGCCAGATTCAGACAGCCTGGGGTTCTGGTGCCAACTATAGGTGACAAACTCCTTGTGGTGGCATTCTCCTATCTTGAGGATAGCCCAGCTTTAGATCAGTTTTTGTGGCCAGTAGGTGGTTTCTTGAATCAGTCCAGAAAAACATACAAGCTCACAGAGATGCAGTGGAGGCCAATCCTGGAAATGAGAAAAGGAACTGGAGTAAAGTAAGACAGAGCTACTGATGGCTACAGTATTCCACCAGTCTCCTAGTCCTTTCAGTAGAATCTGGTTCAAAGGTTAGAATAGTGAAGGAGCCCAGACAGAGCATAGAGGTAAAAATGCCAAGTCTTCCAAGTCCATTCCAGTTTCTAATACTGAGGCTCCAAGAGAAGACTGACTATGAATCATGCAGGGTGGCTCTATCTGATTCTAAGGTCCTCGTTCTTTCTTCTGTATGTGTTCAGAGAGGTAGAAGATGGGTCCAGGGCTGCTCTCAAATTGTCTCTGGACTGGGTTATAGCAGTAGAGAGCCAAGCCACATAGAACACAGGACCTTTGCCCAGAACCAGTCTTCCCAACCTCTGTCTGCCCATCACTATTTTCATTTGGCAGCTGGCCTCTGTTCTGTTAAACCCAACTATTGCAGTCAGATTCTAATTGCTGGCAGAGAATACACAACCAAGAGCAGCTTGTGGGAGGAAAGCATTTATTTTGACTTACAGACTTGAGGGGAAGCTCCATGATGGCAGGGGAAAACTATGGCATGAGCAGAGGATGGATATCACCTCCTAGCCAACATATATGGAAAATAGGTGCAGGAAAGTATGCAAAACACTGATAAGGGGAAGCTGGCCATAACACCCAAAAGCCTGTCCCCCAACAATACACCACCTCTAGGATGATCCAGTTCCCAAATTGCTACCAGCTGGGGACCTAGCATTCAGAACACATAAGTTTATGGGGAAACATCTGAATCAAACCACCACATTCTACCTCTGTCCCCCATAAACTGATAACCACACATGATGTAAAATGCAATACATTTACTCTAACTTTAGAAGTCCCCATAGTTTTTACCAATCTCAATACTGTTCAAACATCCCCACAGTCTACGATCTCTTAACTGAGACATTAATAGCAAAACACACACACACACACACACACACACACACACACACACACACACAGAGAGAGAGAGAGAGAGAGAGAGAGAGAGAGAACCATAATGGCACAGAATAAACATTCACACTTCAAAAGACGGCATTGGACAAAGTAAAGAAATATTCAACCAATAACAAGATTTAAAACAAACAGGGCAAACATTAAACTCTGTGGCTCCAAGTTTAACTCTAGTGAGTGAGAAGTCTTCAAATTTGATAATTTTAACCAGTGATGAGGTTCTGGAGTTCCAATTTCACCCCTCCAGCTAGGCTACTCACAGTCCTGGAAAACTTCATCCAGTGCTGGCAGCTCTCCTTGACAGCCATCCTGTAGTACTGCCATCTCCATTGGGTCTCCTCTGTAACCCATGGTTCATTCTTATGGTTCCATTTGACCTCCAGGCAGGTAATCCAAACAAACCTGCTTCACACTACCCATGGCCACTTCCAAAATGCAAAACCATGTTGCAAATTCAATGACCCTCTCTTTCCTGCATTGTTATACTCCATAGTACCAGGTGACCACCAATTTGTTAATCAAGTGGAGAATAAAGCAGATTTTGGAGAACAAGACACTCCTTCAGCATTCAGGCCCACCCCTTACTTCAAGAGTTCACATTCTTCCTGCTGTTCTGATGCAAATTAGCTGGTTCAATCTCAGTAGTTGTAATTTCTCAAACAATTTCAGTTGAATGGACAGCAGTTTCAGCCTAAAGATTTCATTTCTTTCTGTGCCATATCCTTCTGCTCACACCAGTCCATTTCTACATAATGCAGCCCTGTACATGTTTTCAGGATAAAGGGAATAACAACAAGTCTCTCACACAAACTACTTCAAGCCTAGTTCAGGCAAAGCTCTTTCTCACTCTCATAAGCCAAACCTCACAGTCCTTAGGTTTTACTGTGTTCAGGTCTTTCAGCTCTTACCAGAATAGTCTGTCAAGCTGTACTTATGCACTGAAAGGTGGATCTTAGGCCAAGATTTCAAATCTGTCTACATTCCTCCCACAAATCAGTTCCAAAAGACCAAAAGCCACACAGTTAGGTTTCTAGCAGCAACAATACCCCACTGTAAGTACTAATCTACTATTGTAGTTAGCTTCGTGTTGCTGGTAGAAACACTCGACTGAGAGCAGCCTATGGGAGGAAAGTATTTATTTTGGCTTATAGACTTTAGAGGAAGCTCCATGATGGTAGGGGAAAATGATGCCACATCACATGGTGACCAACAGATGGAAAACAGCAGCAGGAAAATGTGTTAAACACTGGCAAAATAAACTGACTATAATACCCATAAGCCCACCCCCAACAATACACTGCTTCCAGGAGGATCCAATTACCAAGTTTCTACCAGCTGGGTACCTAGAATTCAGAACACATAGGTTTATGGGGGATACCTGAATCAAATCACCACACCAACCCAGGGTGCTGGCCAGCCAACAATGATGGAATGTGGGGCAGGTGTCTGGGCCTTTGCCTAGTATACTTGGTACTATCTATGCCAACGTGGGCTAGGCTGCCCCTGTGAAACCCTCTGGGCATATGTGTGCCAGGAGCCATGGTCAGAAACAAGAGGATACTCCCTGAGGATGCGTGAGGGCTGCCTATCAGGTCAGGTAAACAGTTTCTCAGGGCTGCGGGAATTAAAATACTGAGAGCCTAACTCCCTCACCATTCTGCCAGTCCCAAATGGTATGTGTGTGCATGTGTGTGTGTGTGTGTTCTATTTGCCTCTCTTTCCTTCAGTATATCTATGCTCTAACTTTTTTTTTTTTTTTTTTTGGTCTTCCATTTTCCTCCGTCAGCCCAGTGCATCCAGATGATGCAAGCAGACTCTCAAGCTTGATGATACATATTATAAGTCTTCTTGTTCTGGCCAGGTTGTGCAGGGAGGACCCGAGTTCATTACAGGTGCTGAACACAAAAGATGGGCAGGGATGGGAGGGCCAAGGTATCACTACAGCCTGAGGTTAGACTCTTTTGCAAAAGGGTGTGGAAGAGTCCCACTGTGTACATGGTCAGAGGCCCATGTCCAGAGCTATTCTTGGCTATGTTGGTAAGTTTGTGAGGCCTGACAAGTGTGTGGTGGGCCTGGGCATAGAGAGGGAAATGTAGTAAATGGTTTCCATAAGCACACAAGTCTCTAGCTATAGTTGTTTTTTATTTATTGACAAGTTCCATAATTATAGACAATAAACCATGGTAATTCCCTCCCCCACACTTTCCATTTGCAACTCCACCCTCCATCATACTACCACCCCCTTGCTATCAGTCATTCTTTCATATTGATGTCATCATGTTTTCCTCTAACTATGATGGTTTTGTGTAGGTAGTGTCAGACACTGCATGGTCATAGATATCCAGGCCATTTTGTGTCTGGAAGAGCACATTCTAAGTAGTCCTACCCTTCCTTTGGCTCTTACATTCTTTCTGCCACATCTTCTACAGTGGACTCTGAGCCTTGTAAGGCGTAATGGAGATGTTTCAGTGCTGAGCACTCTTCTGTCACTTCTTTTCATCACTATGGTGCCTTCTGAGTCATTCTAATGTCACCACCATCTGAAAAGAGAAGCTTCTCTAACCAAAAGTAAGAGTAGCATTAATATATGGGTATGAAAATTAAGAAAAGTGTTTGCTAGGCTGTTTATAGTATAGTTTATAATATATACATTTAGCCAGACACTAGAAGATATTATATTCCTGGGGCTCATGACTTTCTCTGTCATAACTTTTAAGTATCAGGCATGTATTTCCTCCTGTGGAGTGGGCCTCCAGTTCAATTAGTAAGTGGTTAGTTTCCTCCATAACAGACATGCTACTATTGCACTGTTGGCTCATTTGGCCTGGCTGGCCAAATTTGAGGCTTGCAGTGTCCACTGTTGTTTATCTTCACTGGTGATTTCTCTCTCTCCCATGGAATTTCATGGTGCATAGGTTTTTCCAGCTTTCTGTCAACTGGTCTACATGGAGGAGGTTTTCAGCTCAGCTCCAGCAGGGTTTCTTAGTGACCTTGAAGCCCAAGTATGTGGCGTCTTCAGCAACAGAGTCTTACTATCTATTCCTGGTGGGAAGCCAAGGGCCTTGGCAATGACCTGTAAAAAGTGTTTTGGGGGGGCATTGGGGAATTCCCTGGCCAACAACTCACTGAAAGGTATCCCATCCCTTGTACTGAAAAATTTCTAGCAATAATCTATGGCTTCTGGGTGTTCCATTGTCCAAAAAAGTAGGTTTCCATATGAATTATTCATACCCTCTTAGATTTTGATTAGCCCTCCCACCACCTTTCCTTTATTCAATCTCTTCCACTGACCTCACTTAGGCTTTTATATACCCAGTAAACTATTCTACTTACACATATACAATACCATCATTTTAAGACCTCCCCCCTCCTTCCTCCGTTTCTATTCACTTTATATCCCATTTCTAGCTTACTGGTCTCTGCTACTGAGTTTTATTCCAACTCACATAGAAGCCCAAACATTTCTGAGAGAGAACATGTGTCATTTGGCTTTCTGGGCCTGGGTTACCTCACTAAGTATAATCCTTTCCAGATCCATCCATTTCCCTGGAAATTTCATAATTCCATTTTTCTTTACTGCTGAATAGAACTCCATGGTATAAACGTACCACATCTTTATTATACACTTATCAGTTGAGGGCCATCTAGGCTGGTTCCATTTCCTAGCTATTGTGAATAGAATGGCCATAAACATGGTTGAGCAAGTATCTCTAAGGTAGTGCCACAAGTCCATAGGATATATGCCTAGAAGTGGTATGGGGGGGGGGCGGTCATAAGATAAATCTATTTATATCTGTCTCAGGAACCTCCACACTGATTGTCACAATGCCTGTGCTAGATTGCATTCTCACCAACAGTGTAGAAGAGTTTCTCTTTTTCTGCATCCTCACCAGCATTTATTGTCATTTGTTTTCTTGCTGGTAGCCATTCTGGCAGGAGTGATATGAAACCTCAAAATAGTTTCAATTTGCATTTCCCTGATGGCTAAAGATGTAGAACATTTTTTAGATATTTATATGCCATTTGTATTTCTTCTTTTGAGAACTCTCTATTTAGTTCCATAGTCCATTTTTTAATTGGGTTGTTTGATTTCTTATTACTTAGTTTTTTGAGTTCTTTGTGTATCTTGGATGTTAATCCCCTGTCAGATGTATAGCAGGCAAAGATTTTCTCCCATTCTGTCAGCTGCCTTTTTGCTGTATTCACAGTATCTTTTATGCTTATATAGATCAAGCAGGAAGTTAGTTGGATTCTTGTCTATTTCACTTCTGGTAACACCATGATTAATCAGCCAGTACTAAAGGTCTATACAAGTCATACCTTTATGAGCATTGTTTTGCCTATGCTGTCCATTCTTGTGAATGGAGAGAGATAGGGATCTGTTTTCATCCTTCTACAGATACATATCCAGAAATACATATCCAGATTTTCCAGTCTATTTCATTTTGGTAGGTCACATAAATCAAGGAAATCGTCCATTTCTTTCAGATTTTCAAACTTAGTGGAGTATGTGTTCTTAAAGTACGCCCCTATGATTTTCTGAATTTCTTTTGTATCTGTTATAATGGTGCTTTTTAATCTTTAATTTTATTAGTTTGTGTCTCTTCTCTCTTTCTTTTCATCAGATTTGCTAAGGGTTTATCAATCTTGTTTATCCTTTCAAAGAACCAACTCTTTGTTTCATTGATTCTTTGGATTGTTCTTGTGGTTTTTGTTTTCTTAATTTCTGCCCTAATCTTTATTACTGCTTCCTATCTACTTATGTTTGGTTTCCTGGTTCTTCTTTTTCCAAGGCCTTAGGGTGAAGCATTAAGTTGTTTACTTGTGACCTTTCTTTTAAAAAATATTTTATTTATTTATTATTTGAGAGGGAGAGAGAAAAAATGCATGCATCAGGGCCTGTAGCCACTGCAAACAAAACCCAGATGCATGTACCACCTTGTGCATCTGGCTTACATGGGTACTGGGGTTTGAACCTGGGTCATTAGGCTTCACAGGCAAATTCCTTAACCACTAAGCAATCTCTCCAGCCCTGCCCTTTCTAATTTCTTTTTCTTCCTCAATTTTTATTAACATCTTTCATGATTATAAAAAATATCCCATGGTAATACTCTCCCTCCCTCCACTTTTCCCTTTGAAATTCCATTCTCTACCATATCCCCTCCCTATCTCAATCAGTCTCTCTTTTATTTTGATATCATCATCTTTTCCTCCTCTTATGATGGTTTTGTGTAGGTAGTGTCAGGTACTGTGAGGTCATGGATATCCAGGCCATTTTATGTCTGGAGAGAGCATGTTGTAAGGAGTCCTACCCTTCCTTTGGCTCTTACATCATTTAAGCCACCTCTTCCACATTAGCCTTGTAAGGTGTGATCGAGATATTACTCAGTACTCCAGTCACTTCTTTCCAGCACCATGATACCTTCTGAGTCATCCCAAGGTCACTGCTATGTGAAAACAGAAGATTCTCTACCAAAAGTGAGAGTAGCATTAATATAAGGGTATGAATATTAAGAGAAGTACATATTGGGCAGTTTGATAAGCATAGTATATACATTTATCCAGACATCAGCAGATGTTACACCCCTAGGGCTCATGACTACCCCTGTTTTAAGTTTTCAGTATCAGGGATGTATTCCCTCCCATGGAGCAGGCCTCCTGTTCAATTGGAGGGCAGTTGGTTTCTACCATGAGAGATGTGCCACTATTGCACCTGTTGGCTCATTTGGCCTGGCTGGCCAATTATAAGGCTTGCAGTGTCCACTGTTAAGTATCTTCATTGGTGGTATCTCTTTCTCCTATTGAACTGCATGTCAAATGGCTTCTTCCAGCTTTCTGTCAGCTGGTCTACGTGGAGAAGGTTATCAGCTCAGTTCCAGCAGGATTTCTCAGTGGTCTTGCAGCCCAAGTATGTGGAGTCTTCAGCAATAGGGTCTTACCATCTATTCCTGGTGGGAAGCCAAGGGCCTCGGCAATGGCCTATAATGTTTTGGGGACATCAGGGACCTCCCTGACCAACAACTCACTGGAAGGTATCCCATCCCTGGCACTGAAAATTTTCTATCAATCTATGGCTCCTAAGTGTTCCATCGTCTAAAACCAGAGGATTCCATATGTTTTATTTATATCCTCTTAGATTTTGATTAGCCCTCCCTCCACCTTTCCTTTACTCAATCTCTTCCCTAGACCTCACTTTGGGCCTTTTCACCTCCGTTAATCTATTCTTCTATTAAAATATATACAATACCATCCTCTGTGTGAGAAGGAAAAAAACTCAGTAGCAGAGGCTAGTAAGCTAAAAAAGAGATATAAAGGGAAGAGAAAGGAAGGGAGGAGGTTACTTAATAGGATGATATTGTATATATGCTAATAGAAGAATAGATTAACGGGGGTGAAAAAGCCCAAAATGAGGTCTAATTTCTTAATATAGACCCTAAGAGCTATAATTTTCCCTCTTAGGACTGCCTTCATTGTATTCTAAAGGTTTTTGTAGGTTGTGCTCTCATTATCATTTGATTCTATGATTTTTTAAAATTTCCTTTTTGATTTTTTTCATTGACTTGTTCATTTAGTAACGTATTGTTTAGTTTCTGTGATTTTGTGCATAGTCCATAGCTTTTCTTGTTGTTGATTTGTAGTTTAATCCCATTGTGATCAGATAGAGTGCAAGGAATTATTTCAGTTTTCCTGTATTTGTTAAGATTTGTTTTGTGTCCTAATATATGGTCTATTTTAGAGAATGTTCCATGTGCTGCTGAAAAGAATGTGTATTATGCAGCCTTTGGATGAAATGTTCTGTAGATATCTGTTAGGTCCTTTTGTTCTATGACCTCATTTAATCCAGATGTATCTATTTTTTGTTGGGATGGCCTGTTAATTGATGAAAGTGGGGTGTTGCATTTACCCACTACAACTGTGTTTGGTGTCATCTGTGACCCTAATTCTAATAGTGTTTGTTTGATGACATTGGGAGCCCCCGTGTTAGAAGTATATATGTTTAAGATTGTAATGTTGTCCTGGTGGAGTATTACTTTAATCAATATTACGTGACCTTCCTTATCTTTCCTAATGTTGATTTGAATTCTACCCTGTTAGATACTAGCAATGAGGAGTCAGAGCATAAGACAGATCACAAGTTTGCATCAGACTAAATCATGAGTGTCCATCCATCTTTGCCTCTAAGCCTATAACCAGATGTAAGACTAGGCAGGGCCCTAAAGGTGAGATAGAAAGTGTAACTCAAGAGGAGGATGATATAAACTTAAAGAACTTCAGGAGTGTTCTAACTTGTGTAGGCAGAAGCATGGGGAATATGTGTGGGGATTATTTTAAAGGTGTGTGATGATGGAAGAAGGAATATAAGACTAGATCCAGCAGAATTTATTGAAATAGGCCCATTCAGCATATATTTTAGATTTAACACTACAGCTTGTGTAGTTGGAAGAGGGGCCTAGAGTTTATTTGATTGGTTAGCTGAGGTATGAATCCAAAGATGACCTATTGTGAATGAGCTTGAGCTGCCTGAGATCCCTTGGGTTAATGTTGATAAAAGGATTGAAAAACTCAGAGAAAGCCCAGCATGGTGGTGCATGCCTTTAATCCCAGCACTTGGGAGGCAGACGTAGGAGGATCACCATGAGTTCAGGGCCACCCTGAGACTACATAGTGAATTCCAGGTCAGCCTGAGCTACAGTGAGACCCTATCTCCAAAAACAAAAACAAAAACAAAACAATTCAAAAAAAGCTTAGAGAACTTGGAATGCTGGAGTGGATTTGCGATGTAAACTTATTTTTGCCCCCACAAAGGGAGTGTCCAGAAGATGTGCCCTTCACTAAGACTATAAGAAACAGATTGGTGAGGGGAGTGCCCAGCATACTTAAAGTTTCCATAATATGTAAAGAAGACATCACATGCATTAGGTGACTCAGATGCAATGGGTCTAACTGGATCTTGGGGTAACAAGGGCCAAGTAGCAGCTCTGAATCACCAAACATGAGGTGAGCATGTTCACCGTAATGGACAGCATAGGCAAAACAATGCTCATAAAGGTATGACTTGTATGGACCTTTAGTACTGGCTGATTAATCATGGTGTTACCAGAAGTGAAATAGATAAGAATCCTACTAACTTCCTGCTTGATCTATATAAGCATAAAAGTTCCAGAGCAAAGGAACAAAAGGCCACTTTGAATTATAGCAACAGAGAATCAAGGTCTCTTAACCAGTTTCCACACTTGAGCCAGTTTATAGATCGTGAGTCCCTTGAATGAAGGTGTGGCCAGGTTTCCTCAAGGAAAGACCCTCCTACAACTTCCCAAAGTTTCAATATTAAACTTACTCCTATCCTTTCTCAGAGGTTCCTATGCCCTTTTGCTAGGGTAACTATTTACTGGAGAAAAGGAAATAGACCTTTCAAGGCCTACTAGACATTGGCTGTGAGTTAACATTGATTCCAGAGACCCCAAACAACATAGTGGCCCTCCAGTTAAAGTAGGTACATATGGAGGTAAGGTGATCAATGGAATTTTGGCAAATGTTAGACTGACAGTAGGTACAGTGGGTCCTCGAACTCACCCTGTGGTTATTTTCCCAGAGCCAGAAGGCATAATTTGTATAGATCTACTTAGGAGTTGCCAGAACCCCTGCATTGGCTCCCTGTGTGGAGTGAGGGCTGTTATGGTTAGAAAGGCCAAATGGAAGCCATTGGAGCTCCCACCACAGGGCTCATGACCATTCCAGCCATTGTTTTGTTTTGTTTTAACTATGTTTTCAGTACCATGAATGCATTCCCTCCCACAGAATAGCCTGCAGTCCAACTAGAGAGCAGCTGGTTTCCTTCATAGCAGACATGCCACTATTGTACCAGTTGGCACTTTTGGCCTAGATAGCCAATCTAAAGGCTTGCAGGGTCCACTGCTATTTACCACCACTGATGACTCCACTCTCCCATAGGGCTCCAGGCAATGTAGCTCTTTCAAGCTTTCGGACAGCTAGTTAGCAGGGAGAAGGTTTTGGTTTCCTGTGCAGCTCCAGCTTGATTTCTCAGTGACCTGCAGCCCAAACATGTGGAGTCTTTAGAAATAGTCTTACCATCTAGTTCTGGCAGGAAAACCAAGGGCCTTGGCAATGGCCTGTAATATTTGGGGGGCATCAGATTGGCCAACAACTTACTGGAAGGCATCCCATCCCTGGCACAGAAATTTGTTTTGTAATAATCTACAGCTTTTGTTTTAGAACTGGTTTGCAGGAAGAATAAGGATTTATAACTTTAGTCTAGAGAAACAGACCTTATTGGACCATTTCTGGTGAGAGTTTGAAAGATTTAGATGTAGAGAGAACTGTAGACTGTAGAGGCTTGGCTTATGATGTTTCAGTGGGGAAAGAAAGGATCTTGTGGAAAAAAAAAAAGAAAGGATCTTGTGGGAACTGGATTAGAGAAAAGCCGTTCTTGTGATATTCTTGTGTGCTCTTTCCATGTCCTGAGAACTTGAGCAAAGTTGAATTTAAAAGTGATAGACTAGTGTGTTTGGTGGAGGACAATATAGAGTATAAGTACAAAAAGTTTGGCACAGAAAAATGTGAGCAGGTTCAGATCTTGGGCAGAGACTGCAGCCTTCAGTTGTAAATGTTTAAGAGATTGCTATCATTGAGTTTGGACCAGCGGTTCAGTATTGGGAAAAAAAGAAGTTATATTCTTTTGAAAGGAGGGGTTCTAAAAGCAAAGTGCATAAGGAGATTCTTCTTCAGAGTCCAACTTATTCTCCCCCGAATTAACAAATTTGGAAGCTCCTGTTACTGTTTTCTATCTGATGTGGCCAAAGTGATATCTAGCCTCTACTCATGCCTTGCTTTTCCCTGCTATCATGAAACTTCCCATTGACTGTAAACTAAAAAAATTAAAATAAATAAATAAAAACCTTTCCTCCTATTGCTGCTTTTGGTTGGATGCTTTGTTCCAGCAATGAGAAATAGCATCAATACCCCACCTGCTACTGATTTTGGAAATATGACAAGTGAAGGAAAGAGTAAATAGGAAGTGCAGATACTTCTAGAGGTGGCCACTAGGTGATGTGGGGCAGTATTGAAATCCCTTCATGGAGGCTCTGCAAGGCCCCGGCATAGAGCTGTGAAAATGAACTGTGGGTTCCAATGGAGAGCTCAGGATTTTGGAGATTCCAGGACTATGGGACACTGCCAAGGAAAGCTTCTTACTCTTGCCTGAATGGATCATCTCAGAAAAAAAGGAGTGAAAGCTGAAGAAGTGGAGTTTGGATCCCAGAGGAATTCATCATGGGTCCTAGGTGTCAGACATAAAGTGGCAGAATTTGATGTTTTCCCTTCTTGCATTTTAAAGTTTTATTTTATTTTATTTATTTGAGAGATAAAGAGGCAGATAGATTGAGAGAGAGAGAGAGAGAGAAAGAGAGAGAGAATATGAGCACACCAGGACCTCCAGCCACTGAAAAACTACAGAGGCATGCACTACCTTGTGAATCTGGCTTATGTGGGTATTGGAGAATCAAACCTGGGCCCTTAGGCTTTGCAGACAAATGCCTTAACTACTAAGCCATGTCTCCAGCCTACCCTTCTTGTTTTTGATCTTGTATTGGGCCAATTTTTCCTTACTCTGCCTAATTAGTTTTTCTGTTGTTGTTATTGTTCTATTTTGTTTTTTAAGTCAGGGTCTCACTGTAGCACAGGCTGACCTGGAATTCACAATGTAGTCTCAGGGTGGCCTTGAACTCACAGCAATCCTCCTACCTCTGCCTCTTGAGTTCTGGGATTAAAAGCATGTGCCACCACACCCAGCTAACTAGTTATTTTTAAAATTTACTTTTTAACAGATTATATCCTTTTATTCCCTCTGTCCTGTTCCTATTTCCCTTGGGCCCTCTGCTGTGGGATTATGGGATTTTCTGTGGGCTCACGAAGGCCTCAGTCAGTCCCAATGGGAAAGTGGGGGAACTGTGTCTCTGGGTATTCCCACTCACTCTGTGGCTCTTCCAATCTTTCCATGCCCACTTCTGCAATGATCCCTGAGCTATGGTAGGCCTGTTGGCAGTCTGATTTAGTGTTGGGTTATTTGTAGTCCCTGGATTTCTGCTTTGATAGGTTGTGCTTGATCACTGTGTCTGCTACCATTGTTCTAGAACTGGTTAGCAGTAAGAGTTCATGGTATCACTTCCACTGGAAGTTCACCTGGGCCCTGGCAGATGTGGAAGAGGTAGCAAGTCTCATGGTGGGCAGTTGGTTATCTTCTTGTATTTTTTTTTTAAATCTTTTTGTCTTATCAATGGATCTTGACTCTCCTCCACTTTCTCTGATAGCTGTTAAAAAAAAAAAAAAAAAAAAAAAAAAAGCAGATTCTCCAACCAAGAGTGAGGGCAACTTGGGATAAATGGGCTATGAAAAGTTATTTGAAAGATTTTTGTTGTACAAGCCTACTTTTCATCTCCAGAAAGCAGCAAAGGAATTCTCTCTGAAGTGTGAGTTTCCTAATTATGGGAATCTGACTTGGGTTTCATTACCAGGTATGAATTTTCTCCCACTGAGTGGGCCTCATGTTCAATCAGAACAGAACAGTTGGTTACCCTAGAGTCTGTGTGCCACTATTGCACAAATGTGTATGTCTTGTCTGGCTGGTTGATTTCACAGTCTATAGGGTTCCCTGCTTATTCATGCTGTTGGTGACCATTTTCTTCCAGAAGTTTCCATTGTGCTTCCCAACACTATGAATGTCCATGGTTTTAGGAAGGTTAAGCTTTTCTACCTTCTGTCTGGACTTTCTCCCCTCTCCCTTTATTGATGGTTATAACTTGTAAAATGTTAGTCAGAATTAGCATTTCTATGGCACTGATTCATGTTGTGTTAACTTTTGTGTAATTCCATCCTTATCCTCCCTACCCCATATCTCTCCAAGACCTCTTCCTACCCCCAATATTCTGTCCTCCCCTAACAATTCCTCTTTTTATCTCTCCCTACTTCTTCCCTCTACTGGTCTAATTCTAGTTTTATGCCCATATTTCTAGTGCTGAGTACCATTTGCACTCATCTCTAATTGATCCCAGTTAGTAACCACAGGCAAGAGAGTATATGGGGCATCTGTCTTTCTGTGCATGTGTGACCACACTTAGAATAAGTTTTTTCAATACCATTTATTTATTGGTAAATTTTAGTGTTTCATTTTTCCTTACTGCTGAGTAGAATCATCCTGTATATGTACCACATTTTCATTATCCATTAATAAGTTGATGGGCATCTGGGCTGATTCTAGTTCTTAGCTATTGTGAATAGAGCAGTCACAAACATGGCTGAGCAAGTGTCTCTGTAGTAAAGAGCAGAGTTTTTAGGGTATATTCCCAGAAGCAATATTACTGGAACAAATGTTAACTCTATTTTCAACCTTTTCAGGAGTCTCCATACTGATTTACATAGTGGTTGTACAAATTTGCACTCCCACCAGCAGTGGGTAAGAGTTCCTCTTTCCCCATAGCCTTGCCAACATTTGTTTCATTTTACTTTTTGATAAATGATTACCTGACTAGAGTGAGATGGAATCTCACAGTTGTTTTGATTTTCATTTCTCTGATGATTAAAAATGTTGAACATCTCCTTAAATGCATAATGGTCATTTGTATTTCTTTCTTTGAGAAATCTCTGCTCAAATCTCTACCCCACTTTCTAAGTGGGTTTTGATATTTTTTATTGCTTAGTCTTTTGAGTTCATTGTAAACTTTAGATATTGGACATTTGTTGGAGGTATAGCCGGTGAAATTTTTCTCTCATTCAGTGGGTTGTTTATTGACTCTGTTAACAGTTTGCTTGTCTGTGCAGTAGCTTTTAGTTTCAAGAGGTCCCAGTGGTCTAGTGTTGATCCAATTTCCTGTACTACTGGGGTCTTATTCAGGAACTCTTTCCCTATGTTCATATCATGGAGTGTATTTCCTGATTTTTTCTTCTTGCTGTTTTATAGTTTCATGTCTTATATTGAGGTCTTTAATCCATTTAGAGTTAAATTTTGTGCAGGGTGAGAGAAGTGGGTCTAATTTCATTTTTCTACCAGTGGTTATTCAATTTCTCCAACACTATTTATTGAAGATGCTGTATTTTCTCCAGTGTCTATTTTTGGCCCCTTTGTCAAACATAAGGTAGCTATATTTGCTTGGATTTAGATATAGGTCTTCTACTCTATTATATTGATCTGTAGTCTGTTTTGTTAATACTTAAAAATATATTTTATTTGTTTATGAGGGAGAGAGAGAGAGCAAGAGAGAGGACGCTAGGGCCTCCAGCCACTGCAAACGAACTCCAGATGCATGCACCCCTTTGTGCATCTGACTTACATAGGTCCTGGAGAGTCAAACCGGGATCCTTTGGCTTTGCAGGCAAATGCCTTAACCACTAAGCCATCTCTCCATCCCTGCATGTCTGTTTTAATGCCAGCACTATGCTGTTTTAGTTGCTATGACTTTGTAGTGTATCTTTTTTTTCATACTGTACATGATTGTACATGTTAATTTATTATAAACGTTTGCTTAATGTTCATCTCCTCCTCTAAATTATATACCACATGAGAACAAAGGCTGTGTTAGTCTTGTTTATAAGTTATTCTTTCTTATTTCTTTTTTATTTATTTGAGAGATAGACACTATGGGTGTACTAGAGCCTCTATAAATGGACTCTAGATGTCTGTACCACTTTGTGCAACTGGCTTTATGTGAGCACTGGGAACTGAATCTGGGCCATCAGACTTTGCGAGCAAGCCTCTTTAACCACGGAGCCATCTCCCCAGTCCTATTAGGAGTTGCTTTAAAAATATTTGTTAGCCAGGCATGGTGGTTGTACACCTTTGATCCCAGCACTCGAGAGGCAGAGGTAGGAGGACTGCCATGAGTTTCAGGCCATTCTGAGACTACATAGTGAATTTTAGGTCAGCCTGAACTAGAGCGAGACCCTATCTCGAAAAACAAGCAAGGGCTAGAGATGGCTAAGCATTTAAAAGCACTTGCTTTTTCCCATTCTGTGCAGACCTTACTCTCCATTGGGGAATCTGCTTCTCTTTTTCAGATAGATGCAGATTCTAAGAAAAGAACTACCCCATCATACCTCAAAAGGACCCCAGCTGAAACTAAGAATAATTGGCAAAACAAGCAAGGGTGCTGTATTCTTGGTGAACCGGGTACCAGCACAAGGGTGAAGGAGATTGACACAGAGAACAATCAACTCCTACCAAATCAGATATCCAGAGACCCAGAGGACCCCATCACCTCATCACTGAAGCAGACCAAAAATGAACCCAACATGGCTCAGGGAAATTTTGCAGAAGAGGGGGCGGAAAGAATGTCAGTGAGAGCCACAGTTGGGTCATGATACGCAGAGACATTTCTCCTAGCCATAACTGTGAGCTAACTCCATAGTGCATGACCCATATACCTCAACAAGGAGGAGCCAGGGGGAGGGGGTAGGACATGGAGGAGCCCAGCAATTGTACCAACTTGACTGTATTCACTGAGTACAAAACTAATTAACAAAATAAATAAATAAAATAAAATAAAATAAAATAAAATAAAATAAAATAAAAAGCACTTGCTTACAAAGTCTGATAGCCTGGGTTTAATTCTCCAGTACCCACTAAAGCCAGATGCACAAAGTGGCACATGCGTCTGGACCTGACACACCCGTACTACTCTCTAATCTGCCTCTTTCTCTCTCTCTCTTTCTCAAATAAATAAATTAAAATCGTTTTGAGCCGTTCAACGCAACCCCGCGGCCGCGTCCTCCCTGCTCGCCCGCACGCCCGCCTTGGCTGGAGGGGAGGTGGCGGCTGGCGGCAAGGAAGGCGTTGAAAAGCACATGAAGGAGCTGCGAGTGGGCCCAGCTCTGCGGAAAATGGGTGCGATGGTCACACCAGACTGCATCATAACCTGAGACCGCAACAACCTCTCCGTCAAGACTAAGGTCACTCTGAACACCACGCAGTTGAACTGCACCCCGGGGAGAAATCTGAAGCCACTACAGCTGAAGGCAGGAAGGCTGGGACGGTCTGCACCAAGAGTGGGTCGGGAACTGTGTCACCTGCCTTCTTGCCCTCGAGTCTATGAAGAAGTCAAATAAGGATTCCATCAAAACCCGGGACAGGAGTGAGCATCTGAGAATGAATGAGCTCAGGTCAACAGGCGGAGAGAGGGAGAGAGCAGATCTCCAAGTTGCTGCTTTTCTTCCGTTTTGTTTTTCTTTTTTTTGGGGGGGGGGGTGTCAGAATGGATTGTTACATGCTTGAGGTCCCCAGGATTCTGTCCCTGTTTAAATTGATCACCAGAATGTGAAACTATCACATCTCATTTTGAATTACAATAAACACCTCAGCTATTATGAACAAATTTCTCAAACTCCTTCATTTCTGACAAGAATTCAGGAGGGCAACTAATACGTTCTGAGAAAGTCCCAAGTAGGTCAAGTCCACATGCAGTTTAAATAGAGACAAATATTTCAACAGATGATAAGGATCTATTCCCACCCATGTGTACTTCAGAGCCACTGAGCACGAGATCCTTCTAGAACATGCTAAATTTTTGCACAACAGGGCTAACAATATAAGGCATCATATTATAAAAAAAGCAATAGGTTGGATACTGAAGACATTTCTATACTAAATTCCTTGAATAAATTATTTTTTTCTCACTGGGTTTTGAAAAAAATTTTTTTTTAAATTTTTATTAACATTTTCCATGATTATAAAATATATCCCATGGTAATTCCCTCCCTCCCCACTCCCACACTTTCCCATTTGAAATTCCATTCTCCATCATATTACCTCCCCATTACAATCATTGTAATTACATATATACAATACCAACCTATTAAGTATCCTCCCCTCTTCCTTTCTCTACCCTTTATGTCTCCTTTTTAACTTACTGGTCTCTGCTACTAAGTATTTTCATTCTCACACAGAAGCCCAGTCATCTGTAGCTAGGATCCCCATATGAGGGAGAACATGTGGCGCTTGGCTTTCTGGGTCTGGGTTACCTCACTTAGTATAATACTTTCCAGGTCCATTCATTTTTCTGCAAATATCTTAACTTCATTTTTCTTTACCGCTGAGTAGAACTCCATTGTATAAATGTGCCACATCTTCATTATCCACTCATCTGTTGATGGACATCTAGGCTGGTTCCATTTCCCAAATATTATAAATTGAGCAGCAATAAACATGGTTGAGCACGTACTTCTAGGGAAATGTGATGAGTGTTTTGGATATATGCCTAGGAGTGCTATAGCTGGATCATATGGTAGATCAATCTCTAACGGTTTTAGGAACCTCCACACTGTTTTCCACAATGGCTGGACCAGATTGCATTCCCACCAGCAGTGCAGAAGGGTTCCTTTTTTTCCACATCCCCGCCAGCATTTATGATCATTAGTTTTCATGATGGTGGCCAATCTGACAGGAGTGAGATGGAATCTCAATGTAGTTTTAATCTGCATTTCCCTGATGACTAGTGACATAGAACATTTTTTTAGATGCTTATATGCCATTCGTATTTCTTCCTTTGAGAACTCTCTATTTAGCTCCATAGCCCATTTTTTGATTGGCTTGTTTGATTCCTTATTATTTAACTTTTTGAGTTCATTGTTTATCCTAGATATTAATCCTCTATCAGATATATAGCTGGCGAAGATTTTTTCCCATTCTGTAGGTTGCCTCTTTGCTTTTTTCACAGTGTCCTTTGCGGTGCAAAATCTTTGTAATTTCATTAGGTCCCAGGGGTTAATCTGTGGTTTTATTGCCTGAGCAATTGGGGTTGTATTCAGAAAGTCTTTGCCAAGACCAATATGTTGGAGGGTTTCCCCTACTTTTTCCTCTAGCATTTTCAGAGTTTCAGGTCTGATGTTAAGGTCTTTAATCCATTTGGACTTAATTCTTGTGCATGGCGAGAGAGAAGAATCTATTTTCATCCTTCTGCAGATATATATCCAGTTTTCAAAACACCATTTGCTGAGAGGCTGTCTCTTCTCCAATGAGTATTTTTGGCATTTTTATCGAATATCAGGTGGCTATAGCTACTTGGGCTTACATCTGGATCCTCTATTCTGTTCCACTGATCTACATGTCTGTTTTTGTGCCAGTACCATGCTGTTTTTGTTACTGTGGCTCTGTAGTATAGGTTAAAATCAGGTATGGTGATACCACCAGCCTCTTTTTTGTTGCTCAGTATTATTTTAGATATTCGAGGTTTTTTGTGATTCCAAATGAATTTTTGGATTGTTTTTTCTATTTCCATGAAGAAAGCCTTTGGAATTTTGATAGGGATTGCATTAAATGTGTAGATTGCTTTAGGTAAGATTTCCCTTTTCACAATATTGATTCTTCCAATGGAACCAGCCTAGATGTCCATCAACAGATGAGTGGATAATGAAGATGTGGCACATTTATACAATGGAGTTCTACTCAGCGGTAAAGAAAAATGAAGTTAAGATATTTGCAGAAAAATGAATGGACCTGGAAAGTATTATACTAAGTGAGGTAACCCAGACCCAGAAAGCCACAAGGGATGTTTCTCCACTTTCTAGTGTCTTCTGCAATTTCTCGCTTGAGTGTTTTAAAGTTCTCATTGTATAGATTCTTTACTTCCTTGGTTAGGTTTATTCCAAGGTACTTTATTTTTTTTGATGCAATTGTGAATGGGAGTGATTCTCTGATTTCATCCTCTGTGTGTTTGTTGTTAGCATATATGAAGGCTACTGATTTCTGTGTATTTATTTTGTATCCTGCTACATTGCTGTAGGTTTTGATCAGCTCTAACAGCTTGCTAGTAGAGTCTTTAGGGTCCTTTATGTATAGAATCATGTCATCTGCAAATAATGATAACTTGATCTCTTCCTTTCCACTTTGTATCCCTTTTATGTGTGTCTCTTGCCTTATTGCTATGGCTAAGACTTCCAAAACTATATTAAATAAAAGTGGGGACAGTGGACACCCTTGTCTTGTTCCTGATTTTAGTGGAAAAGCTTCCAGTTTTTCCCCATTTAGTAATGTGTTGGCTGTAGGCTTATCATAAATAGCCTTTATTATATTGAGATATGTTCCTTCTATTCCCAGTCTCTGTAGGACTTTTATCATGAAGGGATGTTGGATTTTGTCAAATGCTTTCTCTGCGTCTAATGAGATGATCATGTGATTTTTGTCCTTCAATCCGTTTATGTAATGTATTACATTTATAGATTTGCGTATGTTGAACCATCCCTGCATCTCTGGGATAAAGCCTACTTGGTCAGGGTGAATAAATAAACAGGCATCTGGACTAAATGAGGTCATAGAAGGAATGGGCCTAACAGATATATACAGGACATTTCATCCAAAGGCTGCAGAATATACATTCTTTTCAGCAGCACATGGAACATTCTCTAAAATAGACCATATATTAGGACACAAAGCAAATCTTAACAAATGCAGGAAAATTGTAATAATTCCTTGCATTCTATCTGACCACAATGGAATTAAACTACAAATCAGTAGCAAGGAAGACTATAGAGCATACACAAAATCATGGAAACTAAACAATACACTACTAAATGATGAATGGGTCAATGAAGAAATCAAAAAGGAATCCAAAAAATTTATAGAGTCAAATGATAATGAGAACACAACATACCAAAATCTCTGGGACACAACAAAGGCAGTTCTAAGAGGTAAATTTATAGCCTTAAGTGCCTATATTAAGAAATTAGAAAGGTCGCAAGTAAACGACCTAATGCTTCGCCTTAAAGCCTTCGAAAAAGAAGAACAAGGCAAACCAAAAATCAGTAGACGGGAAGAAATAATAAAGATTAGGGCAGAAATTAGTGAAATAGAAACAAAAAGAACAATCCAAGGAATTAATGAAACAAAGACTTGGTTCTTTGAAAGGATAAACAAGATTGATAAACCCTTAGCAAATCTGACCAAAAGAAAGAGAGAAGAGACACAAATTAATAAAATCAGAGAAGAACAAGGTAACATCACAACAGATTCCACAGAAATTCAAAAAATCATAGGGACATACTATAAAAGCATATACTCCACAAAGTATGAAAATCTGAAAGAAATGGATGATTTCCTTGATCTATATGACCTACCTAAATTAAATCAAAATGAGATTAATCACTTAAATAGACCTATAACAAACATGGAGATCCGAACAGTTATCAATAATCTCCCAACTAAAAAAAGCCCAGGCCCGGATGGATTCACTGCTGAATTTTACCAGACTTTTAAGGAAGAGCTAACACCATTGCTTCTTAAGCTTTTCCAGGAAATAGAAAAAGAAGGAATCCTACCAAACTCCTTCTATGAGGCCAGCATCACCCTGATACCAAAACCAGGCAAAGATAGAACAAAAAAAGAAAATTACAGACCAATCTCCCTCATGAACATGGATGCAAAAATTCTCAACAAAATATTGGCAAACAGAATGCAAGAATATATCAAAAAGATCATTCACCCTGACCATGTAGTGTATCTTGAAATCAGGTATGATGATACCTTCAGAAATGTTTCTTTTGTTGTTATTTTTGACTATCTGAGGCCTTCTGTTCCATATGAATTTGATACTATTTTTTCTGTTTCTGTGAAAAATGTTGAATGTTGCTGGGATTTTTATTGGAACTGCATTGAATCTATATAATAGTTGTGGAAGAATGGCTATTTTCACAATATTAATTCTTCTAATCCATGAACATGGAAGGTCTTTCCATTTTCTCATATCTTCCTCTATTTCTTTCCTCAGTGTTTTTTTTATGATTTCATTGTACAGGTTTTTCACTTCCTTGGTTCATAACATTCCAAGAATTAATTTTTGTGGCTATTGAAAAAGGGATGCCATCACTTATCTGTTTCTCTGTATATGTTTATCTTTGGTATATCGGAAGGCTACAAATTTTTGCATATTGATTTTGAATCCTGCCACTTTCATGAAACAATTTATCACTTTTAGAATTTTTTGGTGGAATCTTTTGGGCCACATATACAAAATTATGTCATCTGAAAATAGGGCTACTTTGAGTTCTTCCTTAACAATATGTATCCCTTTGATTTGTTTCTCTTGTCTTATTGCTTGAGCTAAAACTTCAAGTACTATGTTGAAAATCAATGGTAAGAATGGGCACCCCTGTCTTTTTCCATTCTATAAATGTCTATTGAGGGAGTTCTGTCTGATTTAGGTATTATAGCAATCCTGGCTTATAGAAGAGGTTTGGGGGCATTCCCTCTTTTTCAATTATGTTAAATAGTTTAAAGAGAAGTGGTTTTAGTTCTTTCTGTTTGTTTGTTTTTGTTGTTTTTAAGGTAGGGTTTCACTCTAGCCCAGGCTGACCTGGAATTCACTGTGTAGTCTCACAATGTCCTCAAATTTACAACAATCCTCCTACCTCTGCCTCCAGATGCATGTGCCACCTTGTGCATCGGGCTCACATGGGTACTGAAGAATTGAAACTGGGTCCTTAGGCTTCACAGGCAAGTGCCTTAACCAATAAGCCATTGACTCAGCTCCTTATGGTGACTTTTGAGTCCAGTGGTCACCACCATCTGAAAGAGAAACCTCTGTAAACAAAAATGAGAGAAGCATTAATATAGGGGTAGAAGCACTAAGAATGTGATGACGGGGCAATTTGGTGGACATAATATATGCATTTAAACAGACAAAGCAAGTGTTATTCCCCTAGAGCTCAACCTCTCCTACTGCAGGCTTTTGACTAGGTTTTCAGCACCAGGCATGCATTCCCTCCTGTGGAGAAGGCCTCCAGTCCAATTAGAACAACTGGTTTCCTACATAACAGACATGCCACTATTGCACCAATTGGCTTATTTAGCCTGGCTGGCAAAATTTAAGGCTTGCAATATCCACTGTTGTTTATCACTGCTGATGACTTCTCTCTTCCATAGGGCTGCCTCCAGCACAGCTTTTTCCAGCTTTCTGTCAGCTGATCCACAGTGAGGATGTTGACAGTTGAACTCCAGCTTATTTTCTCAGTGACCTGCAGCCTAAACATATGGAGTCTTCAGCAATAGGGTCTTACCATTTTTTGCAGTCAGCTTCACATTTCTGGCAGAAAATACCCTGTCAAAAGCAGCTTGTGGGAGA
The DNA here is from genome assembly GCF_020740685.1 of Jaculus jaculus. NCBI lineage: Eukaryota > Metazoa > Chordata > Mammalia > Rodentia > Dipodidae > Jaculus > Jaculus jaculus. Next base: position 356,055 of record NC_059102.1, on the reverse strand, counting down.
AAAGAGTTTATTTTGGCTTACATACTTGAGGGGAAGCTCCATGATGGCATGGAAAACTGATGGCATGAACAGAGGGTGAATATCACCTCCTAACCAACATAAGAGGGACAATAGTAATGGGAGAGTGTGGCAAATACAGGCAAGGGGAAACTGGCTATAACACCTAAAATATGACCCCAACAATACACTGCCTCAAGAGCCTACAATTACCAAATTGCTACCAGCTGGGGACCCTGAACCAAACCATCACACCATCTATTTCTGGTGGGAAACCAAGAGCCTTGGCAATGGCCTTATAATGATTTGGGAGCATGAGGGACATCTCTCACAAACAACTTACTGAAAGATATCCCATACCTGACACTGAAATTTTTCTAGTAACACTCTATGGCTTCTGGATATGCCATTATTAAAAAAAAAAACAGGTTTTTCTGGGTGTGGTGGCACATACCTTTAATCCTGGCACTTGGGAGGCAGAGGTAGGAGAATTGCCAGGAGTTCAAGCCACTCTAAGGCTACATAGTGAATTCCAGGTCAGCCTGAGCTAGAGTGAGACCCTACTTCAAAAAACCAATATGTATAGGATTGATTAAATGTTATCTTTTCATCCTTCCTTTACTCAATTCCTTCTCTTGACCTGACTTAGGCCATTGCCAGGAATCTGTTCATCTGCTTACACACAGACACACACACACACACACACACACATATCCCTCTTTAAAAATTTTTTTGTTTATATTTATTTATTTATTTATTTATTTATTTATTTGAGAGAGAGAGAGCAAGAGGCAGATAGCAGATATATATATAGAGAGAATGGGTGTGCCAGGGCCTCCAGCCACTGCAAACGAACTCCAGACACACGCGCCCCCTTGTGCATCTGGCTAATGTGGGTCCTGGAGAATGGAGCCTTGAACCGGGGTCGTTAGCCTTCCCAGGCAAGTGCTTAACCGCTAAGCCATCTCTCTAGCCCATATCCCTCTCTTTAAGTCCTCCCTTTCCTCCCTTATATCCTCCTTCTAGCTTACTAGCCTCTGCTACTGGATTTTACTCCAACTCATATACAAATCTAAACATTAGTAGCTAGGATTCACATATGAGAGAGAACATATGGTGTTTGGCTTTCTGGGCCTGGGTTACCTCATTTAGTATAATCCTTTCCATGTCTATCCTTTTCCCTGTAAATATCATAAGTTAATTTTTCTTTACTGTGGAATGGAACTCTAATATATAAATGTACCACATCTTCATGATCTATTCATGAGTTGAGGGACATCTAGGCTGGTTTCATTTCCTAGCTATTGTGAATAGAGCCACAATAAACATGTTCCTGCGAGGTTTGTGAACATCACTAACTCCTGTGATAGTAGCAGCTTCAGGGTGCAGGGTTATGACATTGGAGCAGTAGGACATGGTTTGCTATACCTTATGTTCTGGCTCGAATCCTTTCACAATGTGGCTTTAGGAAGATCCTTGGCCAGGAGGGTGATGCCAGCTATCTTGCTTCTGAAATATCTACTTGGGATGGCCTCAAAAAGGACTTATAAGAAGCCACCTGAGAAGAAAGAGGAAGAGAAAGAGGAGGAGAATACAGAAGAACATCCACATGGAGAGGAAGAGGAAAGCATGGAGACTCAGGAGTGATCTTTCCTTGCTCTCTTTCCTCTGCAAGAGAAGGTGACTATAAGTTAGCCACTAATCTACAGATGGCAGCATTTCTGAGACATGATAGACAGAAAAAAAAGAAAACAAATTGTAATGTAAATATTTCATTCCACTGTTTGGATAGTGGCTTAGCAGCTAGAAGTTTCCCATTTGACTGGCCTATGTCATTCACCTATCATGAGGCAGGACACCACAATGTCTTCTAATACTCAGATGTATGGCTCCTATAAGCCCCTCCCAGCCAGTACTTTGTGATCAATATTTTGTAAACTGTCCAAGTGTCTGGAAATTTTTTCTAAGAAAAATTATTAAAGTACTTTCTAGTTTTAAAAAAAACACATAGATAAGCAAGTATCTCTAAGGTAGTGAATAGAGTCCTTAGGATATATACCTAGGAGTGCTATAGCTGGGTCATATGGCAAGTCTATTTTTAGCTGTCTCTGGAACTTCCACAGTGATTTCCACAATGGCTATACCAGTTTACATTCCCACCAACACTGTAGAAATGTTCCTCTTTTCCCACATCCTCGCCAGCATTTATTGGCATGTGTGTTCTTTTCTTTTTTTCAAGGTAGGGTCTCACTCTTGCCCAGGCTGACCTGGAATTAACTATGTAGTCTCAGGGTGGCCTTGAACTCATGGCGGTCCTCCTACCTCTGCCTCCTGAATGCTGGGATTAAAGGCGTGCACCACCACACCCGGCTGGCATGTGTTTTCTTGATGATAGCCATTCTGACAGGAGTGAGATGGAATCTTAAAGTAGTTTTCTGAAGTATTTTATTGTTCATTTATTTATGAAAGAGAGAGAGAGAGAGAATGGGTGTGTCAGGGCCTGTAGCCATGGCAAATGAACTCCAGATGCATGTGCCACTATATGCATCTGGTTTACATGGGTTTTGGGGAGTTGAACCTGGGTCCTTAGGCTTTGCAGGCAAGCACCTTAACTACTAAGCCATCTCTCAAGCTCCTCAAAGTAGTTTTGTTGTTGTTGTTTGTTTTTTTGTTTACCAAGGTAGGCTTTTGCTCTAGCCCAGGCTGACCTGTAATTTACTATGTAGTCTCAGGGTAGCCTTGAACTCATGACAATCTTCCTACCTCTGCTTCCCAAGTGCTGGGATTAAAGGCACATGCCACCATGCCCAGCTTCAAAGTAGTTTTTTAAAAACAATTATTTATTTCTTTGAGAGAGGGAAAGAGGCAGAGAGAAAGAGAGAGAGAGATAAAATGGGCATGTCAGGACATTGCAAACAAACTCCAGATGCATGTGCCCCTTTGAGCATCTGCCTAACATGAATCCTGGGGAATCGAACCGAGGTCCTTTGGCTTTGTAGGCAAACATCTTAACTGCTAAGCCATCTCTCCAGCCGCCCCCCCACTTTTTTTTGAGGTATGATTCTAACCCAGGCTGACCTGGAATTCACTATGTAGTCTCTCAGGGTGGCCTCAAAGTCATGGTGATCCTCCTAACTTTGCCTACTGAGTGGTGGGATTAAAGGCATGTGCCACCTCACCCAGGTCAAAGTAGTTTTAATTTGCACATCCCTGATGGCTAAGGTTGTATAACATGTTTTCAGATGTTTATAGGCCATCTGTAAATTTCTTCTTTTGAGAATTCTCTATTTAGTTCCATACTCCATTTTTGATTGGGTTGCTTGATTTCTTATCATTTAGTTTTTTGAGTTCTTTTTTTTTTAATTTGATTTATTAGTTTTCTTTTCAGTAAATACAGGCAGTTTGGTACCATTGTTTAGGCTCATCTGTGATCTACCCCCTCCCACTGGACCCTCCTTGTTGATGTAAATGGGTCGTGCGTTGTAGAGTTAGCCCCCAGTTATTGTTATGATAAATGTCTCTGCAAATCATGACACAACATGTGACTCTGACATTCTTTCTGCCCCCTCTTCCGCAAAATTTCCCTGAGCCATGTTGGGTTCATTTTTGGTCTGCTTCAGTGCTGAGGTGTTGGGGGCCTCTGAGGCTCTGGCTCTCTGATTTGGTAGGAGTTGATTTTTCTCTGTGTTGGTCTGCTTCCCCTTTGTGCTAATATCCAGTTCACAGGAAAACATCACCCTTGCTTGTTTCACCAGTTGTCCTTAGTTTCAGTTGGGCCCCTTTTGAGGTATGTTGGGGCAGCTCTCTCCTTAGGATCTGCATCTATCTGAAAAAGGGAAGCAGATTTTCCAACGGAGAGTAAGTTAGCACCTGGAAAATTGAGATAACACTTACTTTTCTTTTTTAAATTATTTATTTATTTATTTGAGAGCGACAGACACAGAGAGAAAGACAGATAGAGGGAGAGAGAGAGAATGGGCACACCAGAGCTTCCAGCCTCTGCAAATGAACTCCAGACGCATGCGCCCCCTTGTGCATCTGGCTAACGTGGGACCTGGGGAACCGAGCCTCGAACCGGGGTCCTTATGCTTCACAGGCAAGCGCTTAACCACTAAGCCATCTCTCCAGCCCAACACTTACTTTTTTGATAGACAATTTGATAGGTGTAGGCCCTCTTATACCCCGTGATTGATGGTAGCTTGATATTGTAGAGTGGGCTTATGTTTGGGTATGGTTCTGACTTGTTTCCCAGCTCCAGCTATGGGTCTAGTACCACTGAGTGGATCAGTTAGCCAAATCAAGAGCAGTTGGTTCCTCACCATGGTTGTGTACCACTGTTGCACTTGTGTGGGCATCACATCAGGTTATTTGTTGCTAATTAGGTTAGACAATGAGTTGCTTGGACAGATATTGGTCATTTTCCCCAGTCACCCATGTAGCACCTTCTGGCACTAGACACGCTGACTGTCTGGGGACTGACTCTCTCCTGGCTTCCAGCCATGTCATTCCATTTTATGTGTCAGCTGCGTATGGAGTCTTTAGCAATAGGGTCTTACCACTGGCCTTTGGTGGGTCATCAAGTACTCTGACAGAAGTCTGTCATTGTTTTGGGAAACCTTGTAGGTTTCTCTGATCAAAAGCTCATTGTGGATGGTAGGCCCAAGCTGGAAGTGGGGGTTACAGGTCAGTGTCCACTAAGAAATTGAGGAAGAACATAACTAATATACAAGAGTTAGAGAGGAGAGAGATAGAGGGGAGAGGGAGAGAGGGAGGGAGGGAAGATGTAGAAGATTTAGGTTAGTCTTTTTTTTTTTTTTTTTTAAATTTTTATTTATTTATTTGAGAGCAACAGACACAGAGAGAAAGACAAATAGAGGGAGAGAGCGAGAATGGGCGCGCCAGGGCTTCCAGCCTCTGCAAACAAACTCCAGATGCGTGCGCCCCCTTGTGCATCTGGCTAACGTGGGACCTGGGGAACCGAGCCTCGAACCGGGGTCCTTAGGCTTCACAGGCAAGCGCTTAACCGCTAAGCCATCTCTCCAGCCCTAGGTTAGTCTTGATCCTACCCTCTCCAGTGTCTTGTGGTTCAGGTGTTTCCTGTAAGGGTCTAGTGAAGGTTCAGCCATTTGGTCTGTCTTTTAGGAAGTAGAATTTTATGGTACCATTATTTGCCAGATGTATAGCTGGCAAAGATTTTATCCCATTGTATAGATTGTCTCTTGCTTTATTCACAGTGTCTTTGCTGTATAAAAGCTTTTTAAATTTTATTTATTTATTTATTAGAGACAGAGGAAAGAGAGAGAGAGAGAGAGAATGGGTGTGCCAGGGTCTCCTGCCATTGCAAATGAACTCCAGACACATGCGCCACAGTGTGCATCTGGCTAATGAGGGGCATGGAGAATCAACCAGGATCCTTAGGCTTTGCAGGCAAGTGCCTTAACTACTAAGCCATCTCTCCAGCCCTACAAAAGCTTTTTAATTTCATGAGCCCCCAATGGTTGATTAGTGGTTTTACTTCCTGAGCAAATGGGAAAGTTGTTGCCCAAGCCAATATGTTGTAGTGTTTCTCCTACTTTCTCCTTTAGCAGTTTCAGAATTTTAGGTCTGATATTAAGGTATATATGATCCATTTGGACTTGATTCTTTTGCATGGAGAGACATAGGGTTAGCATTTTTATTTTATTTTATTTATGTATTAAGATATCCAATTTTCCCAGCACCATTTGTTAAAGAAACTGTCTTTTCTCCATTGAATATTTTTGGCATGTTTGTCAAAAATCAGATTGCTGTAGTTGCCTCAGTTTACATCTGGATCCTCTATTCTTTCCATTGATCTATGTGTCTGTTTTTATGACATTACCATACTGTTTTGCTACTGTGACTCTGTAATATATCTTAAAATCAGGTATGGTGATACCACCAGCCTTACTTTTGTTGCTCAAAATTGCTGTAGCTATTTGAGTTGTTTCATGCCTCCAAATGAATTTTAGGATTTTTTTTTCTATTTCTGTGAAGAATGCCATTGGAATTTTAATGGGTATTGTATTAAATGTGTAGGTTGCTTTTGGTAAGATTGACATTTTTACAAAATTGATTTCTTCCGATCTAATAATATGGGACATCTTTCCATTTCCTAGTGTCTTCTGCAATTTCTCTCTTGAATGTTTTAAAGTTTAATTGTAGAGATCCTTCACTTCTTTGGTAAGATTTATTTCAATGTACTTTCTTTTTTTATGTGTGAATGGGAGTATTTCCCTGATTTTATCCTCAGCATGTTTGTCATTAGTACATAGGAAGACTACTGATTCCTGCATGTTAATTTTGTATCTTGCCATGTTGCTAGAAGTGTTTATCAGCTCTAACAGCTTGCTGGTATTTAGGGTTCCTTATGTATAGAATCATATCATCTGCAAATGAATGATTATTTGATCTTTCCCTTTCCAATTTGTATCCCTTTTATTTGTGTCTTTTGCCTTACTGCTATAGCTAAGACTTCCAGTACTATATTAAATAAAAGTGGGGACAGTGAATACACTTATTTTGTTCCTGACTTTAGTGGAAATGCTTCCAGGTTTTCTCCATTTGTATGATGTTGGCTATAGGTTTGTCATAAATAGCCTTTATTATATTGAGATATTTTCATTTCATTCCTAGTTTCATTAGGACTTTTACCATGAAGGGATGTTGGATTTTTGTCAAATTCCTTTTCTGCATGATAAAGATGATCATGTGATTTTGCCATCAGTCCATTTATGTAGTGTGTTACATTTATCAATTTATGTTGATCCATTCCTGCATCTCTAGGAGAAAACCTATCTGGTTGAGGTGAATGATCTTTCTGATATATTCTTGTATTCTATTTGCCAGTATTTTGTTGAGAATTTTTTCATCAATGTTCATGAGGGATATTGGTCTGTAATTTTCTTTATTTATTCTTTGTTTGGTTTTGGTGTCAAGATAATTCTGGCTTTGCAGAAGGAATTTGGTAGTATTATTTTCTTTTCTATTTTATAGAAAAGTTTGAGAAGCATTGGAGTTTGCTGTTCCATGAAGGTCTGGTAGAATTCACCAGTGAATCCATATGGGCCTGGACTTTAAAAAACATATTTATTTATTTATTTCAGAGAGAAAGGGAAAGAAAGAGGGAGAGAGTGAGAGCGAGAGAGAATAGGCACTCCAGAGCCTCTGGCCACTGCAAACAAACTCTAGACACATGCATCACCTTGTGCATCTGGCTTACATATGTCCTGGGGAATTGAACCTGGGTCCTTTGGCTTTGCAGGCAAACACCCTAAGCACTAAGCAATCTCTCCAGCCCTGGACTTTTTTGGTTGAAAGACTTTTGGAACTGCTTTGATCTCAGTGCATGTTATATGTCTGTTTAAATGGTTTATGTCATCTTGCTTTCATTTTGTTAGGTCATAAAAATCTAGGAAATCATCCATTTCTTTCAGATTTTCAAACTTAGTGGAGCATATGTTCTTAAAGTATGTCTTTACAACTTTCTGAATTTCATTGGTATCTGTTGTAATGGTGCCTTTTTCATGTCTAAATTTATTAGTCTGGGTCTCTTTCCTCTTTCTTTTCATCAGATTTGCTAAAGGTTTATCAATCTTGTTATTATTTCAAAGCAGCAACTCTTAGTTTCATTGATTTCCTGTTTTCTCATGTATGTACTTTTCTTTCTCTTCAACATTAAAGATCCCTTCATTATTTTCTGTAGACATGGCTTAGTTGTAATATGTTCCATTAACCATTAACATTTTGTTGCAGAATATCCTTATTTTTCCATCAATTATGATGGGTAACTTTGCTGGATATAGTGATCTTGGTTGACAGTTGTTATCTTTCAGAACTTGGAATACATCATTCCAGGTCCTTCTGGCTTTAATATATATATTTGACAACTTCTATACTTATACACAACAAACCGTGGTATTTCCCTTCCTGCCCCACTTTCCCCTTTGTAACTCTGCTCACTGTCATATCCCCTCCCCCTCTCCATTAGTCTCTCTTTTAATTTGATGCCATCATCTTTTTCTCCTGTTATGAGAGTTTTGTGTAGGTATTGCTAGGCACTGCGAGGTCGTGGATATCAAGGCCAATTTCTGTCTTGACAGTTGTATGTAAGGAGTGGTACCCTTCCTTTGGCTCTTATATTCTTTCTTCCACCTCTTCTGCAGTGGACCCCGAACCTTGGAGGGTGTGAGATGTTTCAGAGCTGGACACTCTTCCATCCCTTCTTTTCAGCACTATGTTGCCTTTTGGGTCATTCCAGTGGCCATCACCATCTAAAAAGAGAAACTTCTCTAACAAGAATTGAGAGTAGCATTTATCTATGAATAGGAACATTAAGTGCAGTGTTTTCATGGAAATTTGGTGAGAATAATATATGCATTTATCCAGACAAGATCAGGCTTTATACCCCTAAGGTTCATGACCTCCCCTGCCATAGGCTTTTTTGTTGTTGTTGTTCATTTTTATTTATTTGAGAGTAAGAGAGAAAAAGAGGCAGAGAGAGAGAGAGAGAGAGAGAGAGAGAGAGAGAGAGAGAGGGAGAGAGAGAGAGAGAGAGAGAATGGGCATGCCAGGGCTTCCAGCCACTGCAAACAAACTCCAGACACATGTGCCCCCTTGTGCATCTGGCTAACATGGGTCCTGGAGAATCGAGCCTCAAACCTGGTACTTGGGCTTCACAGGCAAGTGCTCAACCACTAAGCCATCTCTCCAGCCCGTCATAGGCTTTTGATTAGATTTTCGGTACCAGGCATGTATTTCCTCCCATAGGTTGGGCCTTCAGTCCAATTAAAGAGATGTTAGTTTTCCCCAGAGCAGACATGCCACTATTGCACGCATTCTGTCATTTGGCCCATCTAGCCAAACTTGAGGCTTCCAGTGTCCACTGTTTTCACTGCTGATGACTTCTGTCTCCCATAAGGCTGCTTACAGTACAGCTTTTTCCAGTGTTCAGTTGGCTAGTCTACAGAGAGAAGGTTTTCTGCTCAGCACCAGCTTGATTTCTCAGTGACTTTGCCACTCAGGCATGTGAAGTCTTCAGCAAAGGGTCTTACCATCTCTTTCTCACAGGAAACCAAGGACCTTGGCAATAGCCTGTAATGTTTTGGAGGCAACATGGACCTCCCTGGCCAAGAACTCACTAGATGGTATCCCATCCCTGGCACTGAAAATTTTCTAGTAACAATCTATGGCTTCAGGATGTACCACTATTCAATAAAGTAGATTTTCATATGTCTTATTCACTATATCTTGATTTTTGATTGATCCTCCTCCCCCAACCCCCTGTCTTTCTTTTACACAATCTCTCCTAACTTTGCTTAGGCCTTTCCCATCCCTGTAATCTGTTCTTCTACTTAGATATATACAATACCATCCCCTTAAGTTCTTCCCTCTCCTCCCTCCCTTATAACCTTTTTCTAGCTTATGAGCCTCTGCTACTGATTTTTGATTCCAGATCACACACGTCTATACATTTGTAGATAGGATCCATATATAAGAGAGAACATGCAACATTTGGCTTTCTGGGCCTGGGTTACCTCACTTAGTATAATCCTTTTCAGATCCATCCATTTCCTTACAAATTTCATAATTTCATTTTTCTTTACCACTGAATAGAACTCCATTGTGTAAATGTACCACATCTTTACTATCCATTCATCTGTTCAGGGACATCTAAGCTGATTCTATTTCCTAGCTATTGTGAATAGAGTAGCAATAAACATGGTTGTGCAAGTATCTCTAAGGTAGTGAGAAGAGTCATTAGGATATAAGCCTAGGAGTACTATACCTGGATCATATGGCAAATCTATTTTTAGCTATCTCAATAACCTCCCCACTGATTTCCACAATGGCTGTAGCAGTTTACATTACCACCAACAGTGAAGAAGGATTCTTCTTTTCCACATCTTTGCCAACATTTATTGCCATTTGTTTTATTGATGGTAGCCATTCTGACAGGAGAGAGATAGAATCCCAAAGTAGTTTTAATTAGCATTTCCCTGATGGCTAAGGATATAGAACACTTTTTTAGATGTTTATATGACATTTGTATTTCTTCCAGTGAGAAGTCTCTATTTAGTTCCATAACCCATTTTTTTTTTAATTGGGTTTGATTTCTTCTGGTTCTGTTTTTTGAGTTTTCTGTATATTCTGGATATTAATCCTCTGTCAGATGTGTAGATGGCAAAGATTTTCTCCCATTCTGTAGGTTGTCTCTTTGCTCCATTCACAGTGTCCTTTGCTGTATACAAGCTTTGTAATTTCATGAGATCCCAGTGGATGATTAGTGGTTTTATTTTCTGAGCATTTGGGTTATATTCAGAAAGTCATTACCTATGCCAATATGGTGAAAGGTTCCCCCTACCTTTTCCTCTAGCAACTTCAGTGTTTCAGGCCTGATATTAAGGTCCCTGATCCTCTTGGATTTGGTTCTTGTGCATGGAGAAAAACCAGGATCTGTTTTCATAGGTATACAGTTTTCCCAGCACCCAGGCTGTCCATTTGCTTAAAATACCGATTTCCATCGTTTTATCCTAAGACCGTGTCTGTCTTTTATTGAGAGATGAGTTTCCTGGAGGCAACAAATGGCAGGATCCTGTTTTTTTGTTTTGTTTTGTTTTGTTTTGTTTTTCGAGTTAGGGTCTCATTCTAGCCCAGGCTGACCTGGAATTCACTATGTAGTCTCAGGGTGGCCTTGAACTCACAGTGATCCTCTTACCTCTGCCTCCTGAGTGCTGGGATTAAAGGTGTGTGCCACCATGCCTGGCTTCAGGATCCTGCCTTTTAATCCAGTCTGCAAGCCTGTGTCTTTTGGTTGGGATATTGAGGCCAGTGCTATTAAGAGTTATTATTTAAAGGAATGTATTTATTCTCTCCATTCTTATCTTGCATTGTTTTGTGTTTTCCCTTTACTCACTTGTTTTTTTTTTTAATATTTTTTATTTATTTGTTTGAGAGTGACAGACACAGAGAGAAAGACAGATAGAGGGAGAGAGGGAGAATGGGCACGCCAGGGCTTCCAGCCTCTGCAAACGAACTCCAGACGCGTGCGCCCCCTTGTGCATCTGGCTAACGTGGGACCTGGGGAACCGAGCCTCGAACCGGGGTCCTTAGGCTTCACAGGCAAGCGCTTAACCGCTAAGCCATCTCTCCAGCCCTACTCACTTGTTTTAACTGGGATTTGAGTGTGGTTTATTTTTTCCGTTTCCTCCCTTGCGTTTTGCTTTCTCTTCAGCATGAAGAATTCCTTCAAGTATTTTCTATAGAGCTGGTTTAGTTGTCATAAATTCCTTTAGCCTGTTTATGTTGTGGAATGTCCTCATTTTACCATCAATTTGGATAGTTTTGCAGGATAAAGTAATCTGGCTTTTACTCCAATCTGCAAGCCTGTGTCTTGGTTGGGGCATTGAGACCACTGATATTAAGAATTACTATTGAAATGCATGTACTTATTATTGCCATTCTTTTTTTTGTAGTGCTTCCTGTTTTCCCTTTACTCTCTTTTATTAACTATTATTTCAGTATGATTTATTTTTTCCTGTTTCCTCATGTGTGTGCTTTGCTTTCTCTTTAGTTTGAATGATCCTTTCAAGTATTTTCTGTAGATCTGGCTTTAGTGGTTATATATTTTTTCAGGCTGTCTTTTGTTGTGGAATGTCCTTATTCCTCCATCAAGTTGGATGGATCATTTCACTGAATAAAGTAATTTTGGTTGACAGTTGTTATCTTTCAGAACTTGGAATACATCATTTCAAGCCCTTCTGGCTTTTAACGTTTGTGTTGAGCAATCTGCTGTTATCCTTATGGGCTTGCTTTAAAGTGACTTGTTTTCTCTCCCTAACTGCTTTCAATATATTTTCTTGGTTTGTGTATTTGGTAATTTAATTATAATATGATGAGGAAAGGTTCTTTCCAGGTTTTGTCTGTGTGGTGTTCTAAAATCCTTCCTGTGTTTGCACTGGCATCTCTTTACCAATTTGGGGGAAATTTTTGTCTATGATTGTGTTGAAAACACCTACTAAACCTCTGAATTGAAATTCTTCTTCTTCTATTATACCCTGAATTTTATGTTTGATCTTTTCATAGTGTCCTGGATATCTTGAAATTCCCATTCATACCTTCCTATTAGCTTGTCTATCTCTCTGCTGGACTGTATTAGGTTTGCCACCTGGTCTTCTAGTTTGGATATTCTGTTCTGTCCTTCATTCATTCTACTGGTGAGACTTTCCAGAGTTTTTTATTTGACTGACTGTGTCTTTCAGAGCTAGGATTTCAGCCTGGTTTTTCTTTAGTATTTCTTTATCCTTCTTCATGTCTTGTAATGACCTCCTTATTTCATTAAGCTGGCTTCCTGTGTTCTCTTTCAGGAGTTTGTTTTCTTCTTTAATTCCTTTGTTTTCTTCTTTGATTCATTTCAGTTCTTCTTTGATTTCTTAGAGTATAGATACAACCATTCTTTATGAAATCTTTGCCAGGAATTTAATCTAAAACAGTCTCATTGGTGATCATTTCTGATGGATTTATAATTTTTGGTGGGGCGGTATTGTCTTGATTCTTTGCGTTGCTTGTATTATAACGTAGTGACTTTTGCGTCCTGAATTGATTTGATGTTTGAGTTCTCTACTCCTCTACAGTGTTGGTAGATGTGGTGATTCACCTTTATATACTTTCAGTATACAAGTTTAAGGTGCCAGGTGTAGCTCTTGTCCCCAAATCCAACCAAAGATGTAATGCTAGGTGTTGAGTTTGCTCGCTAAACAAGTATTCTAGTGAACTGGGAGGAACAATTTGCTGGAAAATTTTAAACTTCAACTGAGCAATATATACCTTCAATAAAAACCAGCACAGAGTATGCAACTGTGGGGATTAAAACAAACAGGTAGTCTTATAAAGCCAAAACCCCTAAGGGCATATGTTGTTCTACACCCTTAATCTTGTCAGCTTGGAGGTAAAGATTTCTGTTCTGAATTGGGTTCCAAGTCATCCTGGATATGAATCAGTCCCTGTCCCCAATAATGACAGAAGCAAAAGACAAAGGCCCTATAAATATGAAAACATCAGAGGCAAAAATATTCAACCCCCAAATACAGTTTATTTGAAAATGGTAAAGCCAACCAAGAATATATAACCCATAGCCTGCGCTGACATGGAAAGAGAGATTAGCTCTTCCGGTGCAGGCCTATGTACCTGTTTTTCTTGTGTGTGTATGTGTGTGTGTGTGTGTGTGTGTGTGTGTGTTTGTGCAGTCAGCCTCCTTGCCTTTTGGGGTGGCTTCCAACCTTACTAATGCTGAGTGCCCAACTTGATCCCTCTGTGTTGTGCTGTGCAGCTGTGCTGGCTGCTCTGCCACTGGGGGCTGAATGCATGGTTCTGATGGTTGGGGGATGGAATAGTGTAGACTCCTGGAGTTGCTCATGCAGTTCTGCCTGTCTCCCTTTCAGTAGCTCCCTAGTTGATCTCAGCTGTCTTTCCTTCAGATTTCTTAACTTTGCAAGAAGGCTGATGAAGTTGAAAAATCCCTTTGTTTGGTCTTTGCTGGTGCCGCTGCTTGGTGTGCCTGGTGGGGTGGTGCAGTATGGGTGCGTGGATCCTGCATATCAGTGGGCCACAAGTGCCTCAGTGGGATTCTGGCCATTTTCCTCATTTCTGGTAGGTCTTGGTCTCCCTGCTTTCTCTGCTGTGTCTAAGAATAACCTCTACTCCTTCATTTTTCAGAAGAAGTGTATTTTTCTGTGGTTTTGCTTAAATCCCTCCCTAGGTTGGTTTGGCGTGGCTCCTTTGTTGCCATCTTACCTGAAAGTCCCTGGTCAGATCCCTTCTGGCTTTTAAAGTTCATGTTGAGTAATCTGATGTTATTCTGGTGGGCTTTCCTTTATAGGTGTGTGGTGGTTTGATTCTAGTGTCTATAATCTTACGTGTTCTGAATTCTAGGTCCTCAGCTGGTGACAATTTGGGGATTGAAGCCTGCTGGACACAGTGTATTGTTGGGGGGCAGTCTTATGGGTGTCATATCCAGCTTCTTATTGCCAGTGTTTGTCACACTCTCCTGTTACCGCTGTTCATTTGATGTTGGCCAGGAGGTGATGTCCACCCTCTGCTCATGCTATCGTTTTTCCCTGTCATCATGAAGCTTCCCCTCAAGTCTGTAAGCCAAAATAAACCACTTTTCCCACAAGCTGCTTTTAATCAGTTTTCTGCCAGCAATGCAAATCTGACTGCAACAAGGTGACTTGATGTTTTTACAACTTTGGTTTGTGTATTTAATAATTTTTTAAAAAATATTTTTATTTATATTTATTTATGAGAGAGGGAGAGCGAGAGAGAGAGAGAGAGAGAGAGAGAGAGAGAGAGAGAGAGAATGGGCATGCCAGGGCATCCACCCACTGCAAATGAACTCCAGACACATGCATCACCTTCTACATATGGCTTACATGGATCCTAGGGAATCAAACCTGGGTCCTTTGGCTTCTCAAGCAAGTACCTTAACTGCTAAGCCATCTTTCCAGCCCACTAGTTTAATTATAATATGGCAAAGAAAGGTTCTTTCCTGGTTTTGTCTGTCTGGCCTTCTAAAGACTTCCTGTATATGTATTTTCATCTCTTTCCCTATTTGGGGGCAATTTTCTTCCATGATTTTTTTGAAACATTTCTTCAGTATTTCTATTTTTTTACTCATGTTTCATATTGACCTCCTTATTTTGTTAAGTTGGTTTCCTGTATTCTCTTGGGATTTCTTCAGGAGTTTGTTTTCTTCTTTGATACCTTTGAACATAATTATAATCATTCTTTTGAATTCCTTGTCAGGCATTTCAACTAAATCAAACTCAGTGGAGGTCATTTCTGATATGATTTATAATTTTTGATGGAATTATATTGTCTTGATTTTTTTGTGTTTGTTGTATTTTAATGTAGAGATTTTTGCACCATGAGTTAATTCAACATGTGGGTTTTCTAATTATCTTCTGTACTCTTAGACATGTGAACCAGAAATTATATATCTTCAATGTAGGAGCCTAAGGTGCCAGGTGTGGCTCTTATATTAATCCCAAAGTAACAGCAGAAGTGACTCTACATTTTGATCTTGCCTGCTATGTAGATATTCTAGTAGGCTGAGTGGAGCAAAATACAGGCAAATTCTAAGATGCAGCTGAACAATATACATAATCAAAATAAGCACAGTGTATTTATGCAAGAGTGGGGATTAAAACAAACACATAATTTAACAAAGCCAAAGTCTGCAAGGGTGTGTGTTGACTCACACCCTTAATCCTGTTTGACTGGGAGGCTGAATTTTCTGGTCTGTCATGGGTTCCAGGACAGCTTGGCCCCAAGTGAGACCCTTTCCCCAAGCAAGACAGAAGAAAAAGACAAAAAAAAAAAAAAAAAAAAAAAAAAAAAGAACTATAAATTAGGAAATGTCAAAAGCAACAGAAGTCAACCACAAAGCACAGCTTATTTAAGAATGGGAAAGCCAGATACAGACTTCTGAGTTAGATGGCAGCATAGGAGTCATACTAAAGCATCCTAGGGGAAAATAAGCAGAAAAACAGCAAAATACACTTTTCTACCAAAAAGTGAAGGTATATAAGAAATTATCAACTGCACCAGAGAAGTAGAGAAGATCCAGAGATTCTAGAGACCACAGAAGCAAGCAGAAGCAGCTCCAGAAGTGGTGCCAGTCCATGGGCCACCAGGCTCTGCCAAAGCAGCAGCAAGAAAAAGCAAGGCGAAGGGATTTTCCATTCACACCATCCTCCTCCCAAACTCAAGAAACCTGAAGTGGAAGAAAGCAGGGACCAGCGGAGGGGCTTGTGAGTAAGAGGATCTCAGGGACCAGCTACACACCTCTGGTACAACTTCAGGGACTCTCCACAGCCTCCCTCCCCCAACCGCCAGTGCTGGAAACCACCGGAGACCTTGGGAAGGAAACTCATCTACACAGCACCCTGGACAGGCAATCAGCAGCGGTCCCACTGACCCAGCCAGCTGAGGCCAGCCCTCAGCACAGTAAAGAGGGACCAAAGCAGGCACACAGCACAGCGGAGACCAAAGCCACCCAAAAAGGTAACAGGGTCTACTTATACCAAGTTAGTACCTGCCACAAAGACTGGTATATAGACTTGCATTGGAAGTACTAATTGTACCTGTCTTGCCATGGCAGATTAGGTGTTAAATATGATGGATGGTCACATTTGCCATTCTTAAATTATTATGCCCAGATCATGGAGTCCCCAAAGAACCACTGAGAGTCTGAGCCATATGCAATGGCAGAGCTTTATTTTGGGCTTAAGCTCGGTCTCTTGACTTCACCAAGGCAGTGGATCCATAGAAGAACCCTGAGCAGCAGGGGGCAGGTTTTTTTTTTTTTTTTTTTAAATAGGGATTTGAACAAAGAAGTAGGGAGAAATAGGGGAATGATTACATGATTGGTTGATTTAAGCAGTAACTGCACTTGTATTTTTCTGATAGGCTTAGGATACTGGTGGGCAAAGCTGGTGGGTAGGGGGCTGGGGGATTCCAAGCAGATTAGGTAACCTTTATTGTGATTGGCTATGTGTATTTGAGGACTTTAAGCAAACTTATTTTAAGCAAACTTATCTATGGCCACAGGAACACATGATGCAGACAGTGTATTCCCCCTTATCAGGAAACTGACCTTGCCAGGAAGCAGAAATTTAGGCTTGTTGATAATTCTGAGGCTTATTATGGCTTCCTGAGTCCTTCATTCCCCCTCTACTTGTAACTTAGGAGGACCCAATCTTGGGTCCTTATTAGGGGAGAGGTTGTAAAGGATGGTACTGGGTTCTTAGCACCATGAGTTGTACTGTGTTAATTTGTTCCCTGACACAAGAGATTAGTTTATTGATCATGGAGGGCCCAAGCGTTACTACAACAATAATAGAATCAGGGGTCCAGCTAGGGCTGAAAGCAAGGCCGTTAGCCATGGGGACCAATCAAACATAGATTCATATCAATTTTGATTCTGCTATCTAGCTTTAGCCCTTTCCTCTAGTTTCTTGTGGACCATGGCTAAGCTATCTCTAATGATACCTGAAATGTTGATATAAAAACATTGTTCTCTCAGGGCTTGGCATAGTCCTCCTTGTTGTAGGAAGAGTAGATCTAATCCCCTTTTATTTCTCCCTGTCATGTGAAGACACTCCAACTGCTTTAATGGACTGGGATGAAGACATCAGATCATTTACTATTTCCACCTGAACAGGACATGAAGTGGGGACTTGTTGCAGTTACAGAGTCTCTCCCAGAGAGGGGAACTATTTTAATGGACCCCAGAATGTAGGTAGATAGTCTTGGAAGAGAACATTGGGGAGAAAGAGTAAAAGTAAGGAGTTAATGAGAAGTGAGCACACAGCAAACTGGTCTTTTTGGAGGCCAAGGGAATTCAGGTAGACAGGCTTGGATTATCTCAGGACCATCTGAGGATGAGCTGGCTGAGATTTTCTTTCAGAACTATTCATTAAATCGCACAGTAGTATTCAACATGGCTTGTAAAACAGATGAGATATTAGCAGAGTTATCAGAAACATATACACAACATTTAACCTTGACAATAGAGAGCTATTGGGTGCCATTAAAGGCTGTACAAATATACTTTTTGGTCTCAGAACTTATTTCCATATTTTAGATTTGAAAATAACCCTTTGAACATCTATAGTTGTTTTTCTTTATTATAGAATTAGAACTATGGGGAAAAGATGTCTTAATCTTTGTTTCCCCACTTGGAAAGCTCTTGTGTTACTTAATAGGCCATTCATATATTTAAAGTATTTTTTAATTTTTTTGTTCATTTTTACTTATTTAGTTGAGAGTGACAGAGAGAGAAAGAGGCAGACAGAGAGAGAGAAAGAGAGAATGGGTGCACCAGGGCCTCCAGCCACTGCAAACGAACTCCAGAAGTGTGCACCCCCTTGTGCATCTGGCTAGCGTGGGTCCTGTGGAATTGATCCTTGAACCAGGGTCCTCAGGCTTCACAGGCAAACATTTAACTGCTAAGCCCATATTTAAGGTAAAAAATAAAAAATATCTTTGGTTATACATTTCTCTCTGAGTGTTTAAGACCATGCAAATAGCCAAAAGTTAATTAAGGATTAATTTTGGAGGTCATTAATGGCTCTCCAAAGAGACTTTAGGGACACAGGAGTAGCCTCATATCTTACTTGTGTCTTTTGCCTGTGAGGATGAGTCAGGGCCATACTGGTCAAGTAGTTTTCCCTTCTTTGGGAAGTCAGGAGGACTGATTGCTCCTCAATTGTGACTGTCCTGTTTCAGACTGTACACCAATTTTGTTTGGGTCTCCGTATCCTCCCTGCTCAGGAAGACAGGTGACTTACCAGGGGGCCAGTGTCGAAGTGTCCCATCATCTCCAGTGGCCTCATGACCTGGGAGCACAGGCCAAAATATTGACACTTTTGACTCCGATGATTCCAATTGGGTTTGGCTTCTATGTAGGTGATTAACACACTTAGAAAGGAAGTTACACCAGCCTGGATGTATGTACATATACAGCACATTTGATTACTGAAGTAGATTTAGTTAAATAATGGCACAAAGGCTTCTAAAATAATTTTGTCTAATTTTTAAAATTTTTGTTTTACTGTGGCAGAATAAGCCTTATATCTGAGGTATAGAAAGTAGGCACATCTCACATTTTAAATATCTAACATTTATAAATATAGGCAGAACCTGTTACCAATCTTGAAAACAGTGCCAATTGATTTATAAACTAACCAATTTAACCTAGAAATTGTCAGAAAAGGACAAATAAAACAGTATGAAGTCTGAGCACTTATGTTTGAAAACATCTTTGATTAGTTCACATATCTGTATGGTTACCAATTACCCAGAGAACATTGGAAACAGAACCATGGAGCTTGAAATTAGTTGTGTCAGATGAGGACCATTGTTTGAGCATTAGGCTGTACCCTGAAGTAGGTAATATGTCTTAAGAGTTGATTTTGTTATAAGCACTAGACTTACATACAATAGAGCAGACTCTGGTCTTTTTTTAAAACAAAAACAGCTAGCTAAATATTAATATAAACCTTGACAAATCCTATTGAAAGAAAAAACATTATTTAACAACCAATGATTTTGGCTTAAACTTGAGAGCTATTGATTTCATGTACCAGAGAAATTTGTATTAACATAAAACAATTTTATGTTTTACCCATGACTTAAATTTGATAAAGCTTAAACAAGCTATCCCAACATACTTTAGCCTGAAAATTAGGTTTTTTGTTTCTTAAGAGTTTGTAAACAGTTGAAATACCTCTAACTTTAGGCATGGTGTTTAAGTTGAGCTTGGAAATTTATTTTTTACATCCACATACCTTTATAGGAAGTTACATACTTTAACATTCTGACCTAAGTACTACTCAAAAGGCATTTTTAATGAGCATTCTATGTCCTAACATTGAAAAATCCCTTCCCAGTCCCTTCAATCAATTTATCTCACCCCGTTACTAACCATCTTTCTTATAAGGCTATTAAGAAAAATTATACCAAATTGATTAATCCTATTACTCACTAACAAGAAAGTAATCTTAATACAATTTTATGTCATTGAGACCAATAACACATTTGGAAATGATTTTATTAGGAATAACTAAGGCAAATTTTGTTGTTATCTTGATGCAGGCTGGTCTAGAAGTCAGCTCAGTTGCCTCCTCCTTTTAAGTACATTAAGGATGTTACAATTTCTTTTAATACCTGACAAATTATAAGTTACCTCTTCAGAGGGAATTCTGGGTTTTTTTTAGTTATTTTTATTTATTTATTCGAAAGTGACAGAGAGATAAAGAGGCAGATAGAGACAGAGAGAATGGGCACGCCAGGGCCTCCAGCCACTGCAAATGAACTCCAGACGCATGCGCCCCCTTGTGCATCTGGCTAATGTGGGTCCTGGGGAATCGAGCCTTGAACCAGGGTCCTTAGGCTTCACAGGCAAGCGCTTAACTGCTAAGCCATCTCTCCAGCCAGGAATTCTGTTGTTTTTAATAATCCTTTATGTAAGGTGAAATTGACCTAGAACAAATATCTTGCAAATTCACTACTGCAAAGACATTTAATGCTCAGGTCTTTGATTTCCTTGAAATGGTTCTCTAAAGAGAAAGGGGTGTCACCTGTGTCTGTCTCATCTCTTTAGTCACAAACAGTCACAAACATGACACAATTAGCAAGTACAATGAACACACACACACACACACACACACACACACACACACACAAAGAACAAATCCTACTGGCCGATGGAGGCAAAACTGAAAGTGAGACTACAGCCTCTACTGTGCCACATGAGTGACCTGCTTTGTCTCTACAAATCCACCAAAAGGGGATTGAATCCCCTTCAGGTGGACCTGGGGCACCCAGGACCCACTGCCCAGGCAGGGTGGTTGCCAGCGTATCCACCAGACCATGGGGGCAAAATCAGAATTACAGAATGCGCTCAATTCTATACTGACTGAAAGAAAGATAAAACATAGACAACATAGACACTTACCAGCAGGAAGTTCAGCTCAACATGTTGGGGGTCTCAGGGGGCTTGGGGATCCCAGACAAGCCCCCAAATATTATGTGCAAATCATGGAGTCCCCAAAGACCACCAAGAGTCTGACACATATGCAATTGCAAAGAGCTTTATTTCGGGCTTAAACTGGGACTCTTGACTTCACCAAGGCATTGGATCCATACAAGAGTCCTGAGCAGCAGGGGGGCAGGTTTTTTTTTTAAATAGGGATTTGAACAAAGAAGTAGGGAGAAGTAGGGGAATGGTTACATGATTGATTGATTTAATCAGTAACTGCACTTGTATTTTTCTGATAGGCTTAGGATACTGGTGGGCAAGCTGGTGGGCAGGGGGCTAGGAGGATTCCAGATTAGGTAACCTTTATTGTGATTGGCTATGTGTATTTGAGGACTTTAAGCAAACTTATTTTAAGCAAACTTATGTATGGCCACAGGAATGCATGATGCAGAAAGTCTATTCCCCATTATCAGGAATCTGACCTTGCTGGGAAGCAGAAACTTAGGCCTATTGATGATTCTGAGGCTTATTATTGCTTCCTGAGTACTTCAAAATAAGCTATATTTTGGGGTTGTAATTTATTTCCTCCTGATATATAGTGCCCTTTTCTTCTGTCATTTGTGGGGGCACTGTCTCACCCCACCCCATGCTAACTTGGAACCCTTTATAGACCAGAAATCTCAGCCCTCCAGTAGACAGGATTAAGCATGTGGGACAACACACATCCTTAGGGACTTTGACTTTGTTAGATGATCTGTTTGTTTTAATACCCACTATTACATAAATACTCCATGCTGGTTTTGATTGAATGTGCATTTCCCCCAAATTGGTAAAGAGATGCCAATGCAAACACAGGAAAGATTTTAGAACACCAAACAGTAAAACCTGGAAAGAAACTCTCCTCATCATATTATAATTAAACTACCAAATACACAAACCAAGAAAATATATTGAAAGCAGTTAGAGAGAGAAAACAAGTCACTTTAAAGCAAGCCCATAAGGATAACAGCAGATTGCTCAACACAAACGTTAAAAGCCAGAAGGGCTTGAAATGATGTATTCCAAGTTCTGAAAGATAACAACTGTCAACCAAAATTACTTTATTCAGTGAAATGATCCATCCAACTTGATGGAGGAATAAGGACATTCCACAATAAAAGACAGCCTGAAAAAATATATAACCACTAAAGCCAGATCTATAGAAATATTTGAAGGGATCATTCAAACTAAAGAGAAAGCAAAGCACACACATGAAGAAACAGGAAAAAATAAATCATACTCAGATAATAGTTAATAAAAGAGAGTAAAGGGAAAACAGGAAGCACTACAAAAAAAAAGAATGGCAAGAATAAATATATGCATTTCAATAGTAATTCTTAATATCAGTAGTCTCAATGCCCCAACCACAAGACACAGCCTAGAGGACTTCCAGTTAAGATGGCGGTGTAGGTACCATGCCAAAGCAGCCTGGGGGGAAAAAGACCAAAAAAAAACTCAGCAAAATACACACTTTTACTAAAAAGCGAGGTGTATAGGGAATTAAAACGGCAGCAGAGAAGTAGAAGAGTTCCAGAGCATCCAGAGCCCACACAGGCCAACAAAAGCGGCCCCAGCAGGTCCACCAACCGCGGTGGCAGCGGTGCACCAGAAAGCTGCCAGGCTTGGCTTGAGCCGCAGGACAAGGCAGGTGAGAGGAGCTTCCACTCACACTGGAGCTCTCTGCAAACTCTAGAAATGTGAAGGCAGAGTGGCAGTGAACAATGGAGGAGCAGATCACAAAGTAGAAGAACACGTGGAACAGCAAGAGAACTAGAGCATCATTGGCTCCCTCCCCTCCCACACTGCCTGTGCCCAGCTCCAGTGAACAGAGCAGCCGTCCCAGGACCTGGCCACGCCAACTTGAGCCGACTGTGGGACCCAAGCAGGAGTAGAGTCCAGCAGCAACAACAGTGGCTCCGGCACCACCAACAGCAGCCCCAGTGACAGTGGATCCAGCAGCGGCAGCTTCAGAGGCAGCAGTGGCGGATCCAGCAGTGGCAGCTACAGCAGCAGCAGTGGCAGTGGCAGATCCAGCAGTGGCAGCTTTGGCAGCAGCAGTGGCAGATCCAGCAGCAGCAGCTTTAGCAGCAGTTCCAGCAGTGGGAGTGCCGGTCTACAGGGCCACATT
Organism: Jaculus jaculus; assembly: GCF_020740685.1. Taxonomy (NCBI): domain Eukaryota; kingdom Metazoa; phylum Chordata; class Mammalia; order Rodentia; family Dipodidae; genus Jaculus; species Jaculus jaculus. The sequence continues at coordinate 333,331 of NC_059102.1, read as the reverse complement.
TGTCAGGCTCAGTTTGCCCCACAGGAAAAACCAGTGCCCAGCTCCAGAATTCAGAATAACGGCCCAACCACCCAGCCAGCAACTTGACTGAGACCAAAATCATCCAAAAAGGTAACTGGGATTGCACCAGGGAAGGGTCTTACTTGGTCACAAGCTGACTTGGATCCCTCAACAGACCAGAAATCTTAACCTCTTTGTTGCTAGAAGATCTGGTTGGTATAATACCTACTCTTGCATAAATACTTGGTACTGTTTTTGATTGAATGTGTACAATGTTTAGTTAAATTTTAGAATCTACCTGTATTTTATTCCACTCAGCCTACTTGAATACTCCCATAACAGGCAAACTCAAAAGACACAGGCTTGCAGATTTGAGTAAAGGGCAGATTCATTCTGTTTGTTTCCTCCAAGTAACTCACTTCTCCATAAAAGACAGACATTACCTTAGTGTGAAAGGATGGAAAATGGTATTTCAAGCTAATGGGCCAAGGAAACAGACAGATGTTGCTGTCCTACTATCTGACAGGATAGACTTCAAACCAACATTAGTGCAGAAAGATAAAGAAGGTCACTCTATATTGATCAAAGGACAAATTTAACAGGAGGACATTACAATTGTTAACATATATGCATCTATCATGTGTGCTCCAAATTTCATCAAACACTGTTACAGCAAGGTCACAGATATCACCAAACACAATTGCAGTGGATGACTTCAATGCTCCACTCTCATTAATTGACAGGTCATGCAAGCAAAAAATAAACAGAGAGATATCTAGATTAAATAATGTCATGGAACAAATGGACCTAACAAATATCTATAGAACATTCCATCCAAATGCTGCAGAATGCAAATTTTTCTCAGCAGCTCATGGAAATTCTCTACAATAGTCATATATTAGGACACAAAGAAAACCTTAACAAATACAGGAAAATTGAAATAATTCCATGTACTCTATCTTATCAGAATGGGATTAAACTACAATTCAGCAACAAGAAAACTACATACCATACACAAAATAATGGACACTAAACAGTACACTACTGAATAATTAGTGAGTCATTGAAGAAATTAAACATCATAGAATAAAGTGATAATGAGAACAAACATACCAAAATCTTTGGGACACAATGAAAGCAGTCCTAAGAGGAAATTCATAGCTTTAAATGCCTATATTAAAAAATTCAAAAGTTTGCAAGTAAGCAGCTTAATGATCAGTAGATGGGAAGAAATAATAAAGATCAGGGCAGAAATTAATGAAACAGAAACAAACAAACAAACAAAAAGCAACAAATGAAACAGAGCTGGTTATTTGAAAGGATAAACAAGATTGTAACCTCTTAGCAAATCTGCCCACAAGAGAGAAGAGACACAAATTAATAAAATTAGTGATGAAAAAGCACCATTATAAGATACAAGTAAATTCAGAAAATCATAAGGACATACTTGAAAAACATATACTCTTCTAAGTTTGATAATCTAAAAGAAATGGATGATTTCCTAGATTTATATCACCTACCAAAAAAATAAATCAAGATGAGATAAACCATTTAAATAGATCTATAATAAATATGGACATTCAAGCAGTTATAAATAATCTCCCAACTAAAAATAGTTCAGGCCCAGATGGATTCACTGGCGAATTTTACCAGACCTTCTTGGAAGAACTCACACCAATACTTCTCAAACTTTTCCATAAAATAGAAAAGGAAGGCATACTACTGGACTCTTTCTATGAAGCCAGCATCACCCTGATACAATAACTGGAGAAAGAAAAAAAAAAAAAAAAAAAAAGGAAAGGAAAGGAAAGGAAAGGAAAGGAAAGGAAAAAGAAAAGAAAATTACAGACCAATCTCCCTCATGAACATAGACATAAAAATTTTCAACAAAATATTAGCAAACAAGTAGGCTTTATACCAGATATGCAGGGATGGTTCAACATATGAAAATCAACAAGTGTTATACACTAAATAAGTGTACTGAAGGACAAAAATCACATGATATCTCAATAGATACAGAAAAGGCTTTTTCTTTTTGAGGGAGGGTCTCACTGTAGTCCAGGCTAACCTGGAATTCAGTATATAGCCTCAAGGTGGCCTTGAACTCTCAGCGCTCCTCCTACCTCTGCTTCCCAAGTGCTGGGATTAAAGGCATGCACCACCATGCCTGGCTGGCATTTGACAGAATTCAACATACCTTCATGGTGAAAGTCCTACAGAAACTGGAGGAACATATCTCAACATAATGAAGGCTATTTATGACAAACCATGCCAAACATAATATTAAATGGTGAAAATCTTAAAATCAGGAATAAGATGAAGATGTTCACTGTCCCCACTTTTATTTACTATAGTACTGGAAGTCTTAGCTATAGCAATAAGAGAAGAGACGCTCAAAAAGGATAAAAATTGGGGAGAGATCAAATTGTCATTATTTGTAGATAATATTATTTTATACATAAAGGACCCTAGTGACTCTACCAGTAAACTGTTAGAGCTGATAAACACTTGCAGCAATGTAGCAGGATACAAAATAAACACACAGAAACCAGTAGCCTTCCTATATGCTGAAAACAAATATGCTGAGGATGAACTCAGGGAATCTCTCCCATTCACAATTGCATAAAAAAGTACCTTGGAATAAACCCAACCATCTAAAATGAAAACTTTAAAACACTCAAGACAGAAATTGCAGAAGACACTAGGAAATGGAAAGACATCCCATATACTTGGATTGGAAGAACCAATATTGTGGAAATGTCAATCTTACCAAAAGCAATCTACACATTTAATGCAATCCTTATTAAAATTCTAATAGCACTATTCATGGAAATAGAAAAAACAATCCCATAATTCATTTGGAGGCACAAAAAAACCAAATAGCCAAACCAATTTTGAGCTCCAAAAATCAGGCTGGTTGTATCACCATATCCAATTTTAAGATATAGTACAGAGCCATAGTAGCAAAAAAAACAAAAAAACAAACAGTATGGTATTGGCACAAAGACAAACATGTACCTTAATGGAACAGAATAGAAGACCCAGATATAAATTCAGGCAGCTACAGCCATCTGACTTGTGATAAAAATGCCAAAAGTATTTATTGGAGAGAAGGCAGCCTTTTTACTAAATTGTGTTGGAAAAACTGGATATCTACATATATAAAAATGAAAATAGATCCTTATCTCTCTCCTTGCACAAGAATAAAGTCCAAATAGATAAAAGACCTAAATATGAAGTTGAAACTGCTAGAGAAAAAAGTAGGGGAAACAATTCAACATTTTGGCATAGGCAATGACCTTCTGAATATAACCCCAGTTCCTCAGGAAAAAACTGCTAATCAACCAATGGGATTTCATGAAATTACAAAGCTTTAATACAGCAAAGGATACTGTGAAAACAGCAAAGAGACAACCTACAGAATTGGAGAAAAGCTTTGCCAGCTATACATTTGACAGAGGATTAATATCTAGAATATACAAAGAACTCAGAAAACTAAATAATAAGAAATTAACCCAATTAAAAATGGGCTAGGGCTGGAGAGATGGCTTAGTGGTTAAGCGCTTGCCTGTGAAGCCTAAGGACCCCGGTTCGAGGCTCGGTTCCCCAGGACCCACGTTAGCCAGATGCACAAGGGGGGCGCACGCATCTGGAGTTCGTTTGCAGTGGCTGGAGGCCCTGGCACGCCCATTCTCAATCTCTCTCTCTCTGTCTCTTTCTCTCTCTGTGTCACTCTCAAATAAATAAATAAAAAATGAACAAAAAAATTTAAAAAAAAAAGGGCTATACTTGGTTTCCCACCAGGAATAGATGGTAAGACCCTATTGCTGAAGACTCCATATACTTGGGCTGCAAGGCCACTGAGAAATCTGGTTGGATCTGAACTGATAACCTCCTCCATGTAGACCAGCTGACAGAAAGCTGGAAGAAGCCATTCTGCATGCAGTTCAATGGGAGAAAGAGAAATCACCAGTGAAGATACTCATGAGTGGACACTGCAAGCCTTATAATTGGCCAGCCAGGCCAAATGAGCCAACGGATGCAATAGTGGCATGTCTGTTATGGGGGAAACCAACTGCCCTCTAATTGGACTGGAGTCCTACTCTATGGGAAGGGAATACTTCCCTGATACTGCAAACCTAAAACAGAGGTAGTCATGAGCCCGGGTGTAATGTCTGCTGTTGTCTGGCCAAATGTATATACTATGCTTATCAAACTGCCCAGTAAGCACTTCTGTTAATGTTCACACCCTTATATTAATGCTACTCTCACTTTTGGTTTGAGAATTTTTCTTTTCAGATGGCAGTGACCTTGGGATGACTCAGAAGGTATCATGGTGATGGAAAGAAATGACTGCAGTGCTCAGTACTGCAATATCTGTATCACAATTTCCAAGGCCCAAGGTCTAATGCAGAAGAGGTGGTGGAAAGAATGTAAGAGGCAAAGGAAGGGCAGGACTCCATACAACATGCTCCCTCCAGACACAAAATGGCCTGGATATCCATGGCCTCACAGTGCCTGATACTATCTGCATCAGACCATCATAAGAGGAGGAAAAGATCAAGATATCAAAAGTAAAAGAGAGACTGATTGAGATGGGGAGGGGGTATGATGGAGAGAGGAGTTTCAAAGGGGTAAGTGGGGGGGGAGGGAGGGTATCACCATGGGGTATTTTTTATAATCATGGAAGTTGTTAATAAAAAAAAAACTTTAAAAAATGGGCTAGAGAAGTAAATAGAGAGTTCTCAAAAGAAGAAATACAGATAGCATATAAACATCTAAAAAATGTTCTTCATCCTTAGCTATCAGGAAAATGCAAATCAAAACTACTTTGAGATTCCATCTCACTCCTGCAAGAATAGCTACCATCAAGAAAACAAATGACAGTAAATGCCGGTGAGGATGTGGAAAAGAGGAACCCTTCTTCACTGTTGGTGGGAATATAAACTGGTACATCCATTGTGGAAATTAATGTGGAGGTTCCTGAGACAACTAAAAATAGATTTACCACATGTGGTGGTTTGATTCACGTGTTCCCCATAAACTTAGGTGTTCTGAATGCTAGGTTCCCAGCTGATGGATATTTGGGAATTAATGCCTCCTGGGGGGAGTGTATTGTTGGGGGCAGGCTTATGGGTGTTATAGACAGTTTCCCCATGCCAGTGTTTGGCACACCCTCCTGTTGCTGTGGTCCACCTTATGTTGGCCAGGGGGTGATGTCCACCCTCTGCTCATGCCATCATTTTCCCCTGCCATCATGGAGCTTCCCCTTGAGCCTGTAAGCCAAAATAAATCTCTTTTTCCCAGAAGCTGCTCTTGGTTGGGTGATTTCTACCAGCAATGTGAACCAGACCACAATACCACATGAGCCAGCTATACCACTCCTAGGCATATATCCTAAGGATGCTTCTCATTACGTTAGAGATACTTGTACAACCATGCTTATTGCTGCTGTATTCACAGTAGTTAGGAAATGGAGCCAGTCTAGTCGTCCCTGAACTGATTAATGGATAATGAAGATGTGGTATGTTTATACAATGGAGTTGTATTCAGTGATAAAGAAAATTGATATTATGAAATTTGCAGGGAAATGGGTGGATCTGGAAAGGATTTATACTAAGTGAGGTAACCCAGGTCCAGAAAGCCAAACATCACATGTTCTCTCTCATATGTGAATCCTAGCTACAAATGTTTAGACTTATGTGTGAGTTGGAGTAAAAAATCAGTAGCAGAGACCAGTAAGCTAGAAAAGGGCATAAGGGAGGCAGGAGAGGAGATGACTTAAGAGGATAATATTGTGTATATGTAAGTTGATAAACAGATTATTGGGGGTGGATTGGCCTAAGCAAGGTCAGAGGAAGATATTGAGTAAAAGAATGGTAGGGGAAGGGCTAGTCAAAATTTATGGTATTGTGAATAAGCCTCATGAAAACCTACTTTGTGGATAATTGCACACCCAGAAGCCATAGACTGATGCTAGAAAAATTTCAGTGACAGGGATGGGATACCTTCTAGTGAGTTGTTGGCCAAGGAGTTCCCTGATGCCCCCAAAACATTACGGGCTATTGCCAAAACTATTGGTTTCCCTATTGCTGAAGACTCCACATGCCTGGGCTGCAAGGTGACTGAGAAATCAAACTTGGGCTGAGCTGTAAACCTCCCTGTAGGCTGACAGAAAGATAGAAAAAGCTGCACTGCATGAAGCCCTATGGGAGACAGAAGTTATCAGCAGTGAAAATAGTGAACACTGAAAGCCTCAAGTCTGGCCAGCCAAGCCAAATGCCTGAATGGGTGTAATAGTGGCATGTCTGTTAAGGGGGAAACCAACTGCTTTCTAATTAGACTGGAGGCCTGCTCTACAGGAGGAAATACATGCCTGCCTGGTACTGGAAATCTAATCAAAAGCATATGATAGGGGAGGTCATGAGCCTTAGAAATGTAACGCCTGCTCTTGTCTGGCTAAATGCATATAGTACCCTCACCAAACTGCTCTGTAAACACTTTACTTAATGTTCATTCCTATATGTTAATGCTACTGTCATTTTTGGTTAGAGAAGCTTCTCTTTTCAGATGGCAGAGACTACTGAGATAACCCAAAAGACACCATAGTGCTAAGAAGAGGTAATGAAGGAGTGCTCAGCACTGAAACATCTCTATCACACATTCTAAGGCTCTGAGTACATTGTGGAAGAGGTGGCAGAGGGAATGTAAGTGCCAAAGGAAGGGTAGGACTGCTTACAATGCAATCGTCCAGACAGAAATTAGCCTTGATATCTATGACCTCACAGTGCCTAGCACTACTTTCATAAGACCCTCATAATAGGAGGAAAAGACACTGACATCAAAATAAAAAAGATATGAACAGATAGAGGGGAGGGGTTATGATGGAGTGTGGATTTGTGAAAGGGAAGTTAGGCAGGGGTTAGAATTATCATGGTTTATTGTCTGTAAGTATAGAAGTTGTCAATAAAAAAATTTTTAAAAATGGCAAATACAGCCCAGCATGGTGGCACACACTTTGGACTGGAGGGATAGTTTAGTGGTTAAGGCATTTGCCTGCAAGGCCAAAGGACCCAGGTTCGATTCCCCAGGACCCACGTTAGCCAGATGCACAAGGGGGCGCATGCGTCTAGATTTCATTTGGCTGGAGGCCTGGCATGCCCATTGTCTCCCTCTCTCTCTGTTAAATAAGTAAATAAATAAATAAATAAATAAATAAATAAATAAAAAATCTAAAATAATGACAAAGCCAACCAAAAGCACATCAGTCAAATTCTAACACATAGTCTGCCCTGACATGGGAAGTGCAATTAGCATGCCAAGTGTAGGCCTATATACCTTGGTTTGGGGCAGGTATTAACCCAGTGTAAGCAGGCCCTGTTACCTTTTGGGAGGGATTCCAACTCATCTATGGTGAGTGCCCACCTAGTTTTCTATTTGTTTCACTGTAGGCTCTGCTAGGGTGTTTGGATCTTGTGGATCTGCTGTTCAGATTAGCTGTGCTGGATGCTGTATGGCTGAGGGGTGTCTCCTATCCCTTTCTGTCCCTTGAGATTTCTAGTGGTTCCCAGTGCTGGCAGTCGGGAGAGGGGAGGCTTTGCAGGGTATCTAAGTTGTTCTGGACCTTCTTGGCTGGTTCCTGTTATCTTTTTCAAGTTTCTTGACTTTTCGAGGCTTGTATGAATGGAGAATCACTTCTTCACTGTAGTTCTTTCTGCTCCTGCCAGCTCAGTCAGGGCCCCAGGTTGTATCTCTTCCCAGTGAGCTGGAGCCATGGCTAGAGCCAATTCTCGCTGGTTGTGTGGTTGCTAGAAGCTCTGGGTCTCTCCTGTTTCTCTGCTGGGGTTAATAATTCCTTATACACCTTCACTTTTCAGTAGAAGACTATACAGTGTTGTTTTTCTGCCTTCCTTCCCCACCCCAGGCTTGGCTACTATATCACTACTTAACCAGAAGACCCTTCTTTCTCATTTAGTTTTTGAAATACTTCATTTCAAGCTCTTCTGGCTTTAAGCATTTCCATTGAAAAATCTGAGGTAATTCTGATGGGCTTACCTGTATATAAGATGTTTTTCTCTAATAGCTTTTAGTATCTCTTCTTGTGTTCCATGTTTAGTGTTTTGATTATTATGTGTTGTGGGGTGTCTCCTCTGGTCTTGTCTACTTGGTGTTCTGTGTAGCTCTTGTATGTGGACTGGTCTCTTTTTTGTAAAGCTGGGAACATTTTCTCCAAAAGTTTTGTTGAAGATATTCTCTATGCCCTTGGCCTTTATTTCTTCCCCTTCCTATATGCCTATGATCTGAATATTGTTTTTTTTTTTTTAAGTCTCCAAAAGTTCCTTCGTGCTCTGTTCACACACTTTTTTTTAAAACCTTTTTTATTTTATGTATTTGAGAGAGAGATGGGGGAAGAGAGAGAGAGAATGGGCACACCAGGGCCTCCAGCCACTGCAGATGAACTCCACATGCATGTACCACCTTGTGCATCTGGCTTATGTGGGTCCTGGGAATTGAACATGAGTCCTCAGGCTTTGCAGGCAAGCACCTTAACCACTGAGCCATCTCTCCACACCCTGTTCACACACTTTTTTTAAAATGTTTTTTTTTTTAATTTTTTATTTATTTATTTGAGAGAGACAGACACAGAGAGAAAGACAGGTTGAGGGAGAGAGAGAGAATGGGCGTGCCAGGGCTTCCAGCCTCTGCAAACGAACTCCAGACGCGAGCGCCCCCTTGTGCATCTGGCTAACGTGGGACCTGGGGAACCGAGCCTCGAACCGGGGTCCTTAGGCTTCACAGGCAAGCGCTTAACCGCTAAGCCATCTCTCCAGCCCATGTTCACACACTTTTTGAACTTGGCAATATTTTTGGAGTCCCAGTCTAATTCTGTCTTGTCCTCAAGTTCCAAAAGTCTGTCCTCCATGTTGTCTATTCTGTTAGTGAGGCTTTCTAGGCAGCCTTTTAAGAGGGTTATTGCATTTGTTTTTTTATGTTTCCTTCAGTATTTCCATCTCTTGTTTAAGTTCCATTTTTATTTTGTTTTTTAAAAATATTTTATTTATTTGAGGATGGGTGGAGGGGCAGACAGGCAGATAGAATGGATGCACCAGGGCCTGTATCTACTGCAAACAAACTTCAGATGCATGTGCCACCTTGTGTATGTGGCTTATATGGGTGCTGGGGAATCAAACATGGATCCTTAAGATTTGCAGGCAAGCACCTTAACCACTAAGCAATCTCTCCAACCCCTGTTTTCATTTCTTTTTAAATTATTAAGTTATTATATTGATTGAGGGAAGTACAGAACCAAGGGAAGGAAAATGAATACACTCCATGGTCTAAGAGCCCATGTAGTGGGCCTGGAAAAACCATAAAAAGAATGTTGGAGAGGGAAGAAAAGAAAGTGAAAGAGCTCCTGCAGTAGAAGGTAGAAAGCTCATGTGGAAAGTAGGGATCAGGGGGTTCTCCCTCATCTCAGCCCGGGCAGGCCGAGATGAAGGGGAACTCACCAGAACACATGGAGGTTCATGTCTTGACAAGAATATGAGCTCTTGAAGTATTGGATAGGGAGTCAGTAAATATAAGGCAGATCATGTGACTGTCCACAACATCCTTGTTGATTTCCTATTTCCTGTCTATTTGTTCCATCAGTTGTTGAGAGAAGGTTACTGAAGTATTTGTGGATTGTGACTGTGGTCATATCAGTTGTTTTCTGCATTTGAAAGCTGTATTATTGGGTTGATAAATGTTTAAGATTCTTAGGTCCTCTAATCAAATGGACTCTATCAATATCAAGGTTCTCTTTGTTTCTCTTTGATCAAAAAAAATCAACTTCATTAGATATTGAGACTGCAGCTTTCTTTTGGATGGTATTAACATGGCGCATCTTTTCCATTCTTTTACTTTTTAAAGCAGTATTTTAAAAAAATGTTCATTTATTTATTTTAAATATTTTTATTTATTTATTTATTTGAGAGTATGAAAGAGGGAGAGAAAGAGAGAATGAGCATGCCAGGGCTTCTAGCCACTGCAAATGAACTCCAGATGCGTGTGTCCCCTTGTGCATCTGGCTTATATGGGTCCTGGGGAATCCAACTGAGGTCCTTTGGCTTTGCAGGCAAGTGCCTTAACAGCTAAGCCATCTCTTCAGCCCTAAAAATATTTATTTGTTTATATGCAAACACGGGGGTGGGGGGAGAGAATGTTTGTGCCAGGACCTCTAGCCTCTACAAACAAACTCCAGATGCATTGTACCACTTCATGCATCTGGCTTTACTTGGGTACTGTGGAATTGAACCTGGGTAGACAGGCATTGCAAACAAGTGCCTTAACTACTGAGCCATCTCTCCAGACCCCATTTTATTTTAAGCATGCATGCATCTTTGTTTTTAACATGTTTCTTGTAGGCAGTGTGTTGTTGGGCCTTGCTCCTTTGTCAGATCTGCAAGCTCCTGTGTGATAGTTTGAATGTACATAGACTCAGGTGTTATTAAAAATTCAGTTTGTTGGGCTGGAGGGACGGCTCAACAGTTAAAGTGCTGGCCTGCAATGCCTAATGACCTGGGTTTGATTCCCCAGTATCAAGGTAAAGTCAGATGCACAAAGTGATACATGCATCTGGAATTCATTTGCAGTGGCAAGAGGCCCAGATGCACCCATATTCTCATTCTCTCTCTCTCCTTGCAAATAAGTAAAATAAAATAAATTGAGTTTGTAGCTTCTGTCCCTAGCAGTCTGACTTCTGCTACAAGAGGGTATGTCACTGGGGCTAGATCTAAAATATAGCCTAACATATATCCAAAGGACTCATCTCATTTCCTTAGAAGTACGTGCTCAACCATGTTTATTGCTGCTCAATTTATAAGAGCTGGGAAATGGAACCAGCCTAGATGTCCATCAACAGATGAGTGGATAATGAAGATGTGGCACATTTATACAATGGAGTTCTACTCAGCGGTAAAGAAAAATGAAGTTATGAAATTTGCAGAAAAATGGATGGACCTGGAAAGTATTATACTAAGTGAGGTAACCCAGACCCAGAAAGCCAAGCGCCACATGTTCTCTCTCATATGTGGATCCTAGCTACAGATGACTGGGCTTCTGCGTGAGAATGAAAATACTTAGTAGCAGAGGCCAGTAAGTTGAAAAGGAGACATAAAGGGTAGAGAAAGGAAGGGAGGAGGATACTTAATAGGTTGATATTGTATATATGTAATTACAATGATTGTAATGGGGAGGTAATATGATGGAGAATGGAATTTCAAATGGGAAAGTGTGGGGGTGGGGAGGGAGGGAATTACCATGGGATGTATTTTATAATCATGGAAAATGTTAATAAAAATTTAAAAAATAAAAATAAAAATAAAAAATAAAATATAGCCTAAGGTATGCAGAGAAGTGTGATGTGAGGTCCTGCTGTTGTAGGTTCATGCTTGCTTGCTTGTGGTGCTGGCTGTTTGATTGTGTCTCTTTGATTGGATCTATGAAAGGGGCCAGCTTCTTCTGCCATTATGGAACTTCCCCTGGATCTATAAGGCTGAAATAAATACCTTCCTATAAATTGTGCCTGATTTGGAAGTTCATCCCAGCAACGTGGAGCATATCTTTTCCATGTCTACTTTTTAGCATGCTTGTATCTTTATTTTAAAAATGTTCTTTGGAGGCAGTGTGTTGCTGGGTCTCGCTCCTTTGCTACAGCTGCTAGCCCCTGTCTTTTATTTGGATGTTTTGACCATTTACATTTATTGTGCATATTGATATATGTAGGCTTAAATCTCTCATCTTAGTAATGGTTTTATAAATTACCATTTGTTCTTTGTTCAATTTTTTTTCTTTTGGCTATGTTCTGGGTGGGGATTGATGTGGATGATCAGGCACTCAAGCTAGTGAGGGGTCTACCCTAGCTTGATGCAGAGTCTCTTGTCAAGCCCTCTCCATGGGTCTTGGGCAGACTTCTTGTTCCAGGGGCTCATATATATAATGCTCTGTAAGCTAGGATGGGAGAAGCCAGTTCGAGAAGTTTCAGTTTTAGTCTTCAAGACCTAAGTACTGACCTCCCTTGACACTTTGCACATGAAGCCAACTAATGGCTACAGCTTCTTGTCCTTGGCTCTGTCCTCCCTGTAGCCATGTCTGTGTGTCCACATGCCCTGACCTACTCCCCATCCCAGTATGGGCCATTTGGTCTCCAGTGGCTACTCCAAGTATCTTCAGATTATGTAATGTTTGCTCACCATCTCCTGCACACTGGTGGTGACAGAAAGTTATCAGGGTTATGCCTGGAGTATGGTGCAAGCTCAAATACAAGCCATTTTTGAGGTTTTGAAAATTAATAAATTCTGATTAGGACTTAAAACATGGAAGCAAGAACACGTGTGTGGTTAGAGTAGGTGTTCCTTAGTTAGCAGACCATAGGAGACTGGGCTTGGCACTGCCTGTAGCCACAGGCTATAGCTTCCCTGGACAGTGATCCCTACCTGAGACCACCCACCTGAAGAGAAACAATTGTACTCCTTTAAAGTGCTGGAGAAGGGAAGCATGTTCCCCTCCCCCACCACATACACACCCATGTGACAGGCAGCATGGATCCCCTCCCACCACAGGGACTTCCTGTGGCCAAAAGCCTTTATGGGGCCAAGGCCTGGCTGGCGTAGCACTCGGGGCTGTTCTTGGCCCTGCCCACTCCCTTCTGACTCCTCCCATCTCAGCAGAGAGGTAACCCTGTCTGCCTCTTCTTTCTAAGGGCCCCACAAGAGCAAGGAGGCCTAATCTAGGGCAGGAATACACATGCAGACCACGTTTTTGGTATAAGAATTTATTGTAAACATCTCTACCCCAGGCTGTGGGCAGTTCCTCCCTGGGTAAGTGTGGGGAGTTCTTCACATGGGCCCTGGTCCCACTAGCAGAAGGTGATCTTGGGGAGCAGCACCACTCAGCATAAAAAGCACAGAGAAGTTGGCTGGGTGGGGACTCACTCCCATTCTTGCTCCAGTTTACAGTCCATCCTGGAGAGGCTGCTTTGGAGAGATTTTTAGTGGGCCTTACTTGGAAAAGGAAGGGAAACCGAACAGAAGATACCAAGGAAGAGGCCAGACTTTCCCATGGGGTCCCCAGAGGAGAGGACCATAGGGACTACAGAGGACAATCTTGCAGTCTCCACCATTGTAGAGATAGTATTGACACCCAAATATGCTGGGTACAACCAGGAGCTTCCCAGTCTGTAGGCTGGGGGAAGAGCAGGGGACAGGCTGACACTTTGATTGTAGGAGGTGCTAAAAAGTTCTCTGACCCAGAGGGCAGGGGTACCCTGGGCCCATCTTCCCATGTCACTTCAAGCAGGTCTGAGGATTCTGGAAGCAACACAGAAACCACAACATCCTGATGGTGGGTGATTGGGCTGGGTTAAGGGCAGAGGAAGTGACAGATGGGACATGGGAGCCAGCTAGGTATCTCTGGGAAAAGAGAGGGCAGGAGCAGGCTCTTGGGTTGGAAATGGTCCAGTTTCTTGCTTTAATATATATAGTGTGTGTGCGTGCGTGTGTGTGTGTGTGTGTGTGTGTGTGTGTTGTGGACCCTTCCCTTTCTGTAGGACACTGGGCTCCTCACCATGTGGGTGAGGGATATCTGGATGGATGGAGAAAGTTTGGGCACCCTGTCCACCAGGCAGTGTTCTCCAGTCTGTTTGGGGTTGAAATCTCGCCATCAAGGGTATTCTCAGACCCAGAAGGACCTCCGCAGGATGATACTCAGACCTGGTTTTCATGAGCCTGGCCCCAGTCCCTGGGACGTTACTTGGTGGTGGTCGGCTGGGGTTGTAATCAACCCCTCTCAAAGGCAGTCCCACTAGCCACCTTGCCCTAAAGGTTTTTCTTTAGCTGCGCAAAGCGAGTCCCTGCGGGCCAGGGCACCCAGCAACCTCAAAGTTTCTGTCCCAAGGTACGGACAGTCGCGCCCCCAGCGGTGGTCAGGTGCTGCGAGCGCCCCGACCCTTTTAATCACTGGCGGGCGACTGCAGCTTATTGTTTGCGGTCGGGTAGGATTCTCCCAGGCGGCCCCGCAGGGCGGGGAGCGTTCAAAGGGCCTGAATAAACAGGCGGTACCCTGCGCAGACAAAGCGCAGCAGTCTCCGGCGAGCGGGACCTGTGGAATCCGCGCCATTGGCCGCCGGGCGCTTTGTGCCTCGCTTAATGAGCCAGAAAATACAATTGGCTTCCCGGGCTGTGAAAATCGTTTCAAGAGCCCCTGCGTCTCTTGGCTGCTGGGAGAACCCGGAATTGATCTTCTTTGTCCCCAGGGCTCCGCACCTCCTTGCAGGGGCTGGGCCTCCTGTAGTGAGATTCCAAGAAGACCCCAGATGGGAATGGACCCAGGTCTCCGTACTTTAAACTCCAACCAGATCACAGGCACCCGGGATGTGGTGCCTTTTTCTTGTTTCATTCTCTGGGGATGGACACCCAGCATAGATATTTACTAGGGCAGCCCCACCCAAAGACCCTGGAGGACACTGACCACTAGGCACTGTTCCCCTTCCTGGGCAAACACAAAATGGCGCCATACACTTCAAGACCCAGGAGTGAGTGGCTTTGCCTGCTCTGTTTCTAAACCACTTTCAAGTTAGAGGATTGGAACATTTAATAGTTGAGTGAGGAAGAAAGTGCCTGACTTGTGTGTGTGTGTGTGTGTGTGTGTGTGTGTATTTTTTCTCTCATCTTTCTGGCTGACCCATAGGATTGTAGTGCTCACCGTAGGACAAACCCAACAAGAACAAATACCGCTGCACTCAGGTGAGGTCCTTCCCCCACCCCCAGTTAAATAATTCTTCAGAGGCTGTGCCCTGGTGCTCGTGGAAGTGTATTATATTTCATAAGACCCATTAACAAGGACCAAAGCAGGCGCTCAAGCTACCCAGCACCCTTAGGCCAGACCCACACTAAGGCCAATACTACTCAATCCACAAACAGCTCCCAGTCTCTTCCTTTAGGTTTGCAGGCCTCTCCAACAGCTTCCAGCTTCCTTGGGTTCCTGGAAACTTCAGAAGTGAGGTTCTAGTGTCCCAGCTCTGAATTCCAGACTCTAGAGAAAAACTAGACAGGCTCTTGCTTTGCATTAAGACTTCTGACACCACTTTAGTGGCTCCTTAGTAATGTGGCCCCCTACCTTGTGGAGAAGCACCAAGGGGCTGTTGAGCAAAGCCTATCAATCCTCAGACCCCAGCCCAACTGCAGGGAAGAGGCAGCTGCCCTGTGCACACATTGCCACTGTCCACTTTTGGGTTTCTCTAAGCCTTTTGCCTTCACATTAGGAAATAAACTAAGAAGTCAGTTAATAAGGGTCCCCTCTCCCCATCCCAGCAAGGTTGGGAAGTGGGGAGGGCTTACCAGAGCAGGGACCTGGAGGTGTAAGTACCAGGAGAGATGAACAGCCAAGAAGAAAGCCTTGCCTACCCTGTAAGCCCTCTTTATAGTTTACTGGGGTGGGCTTAACCTCAGTCTCAGGTGAGAAAGAGCTGATTGGTTTGGACCTCAAAAGAGGCCAAAAAAAGAGTAGAGAAGCTATTGCTGAGGAATGAGATGGGCTCAGATGCTGAATTCTAGTCCTGCTGGAGCAGGCGCTGTGACATTCCTTTTAGTTCCCTCCTTGGGCTCTCCTCTAGCTGACTACCTATACAAAAAAAAAAAAAGAACTACCAGCCAGGTGTGGTGGTGCATGATTTTAATTCCAGAATTTCGGAGGCAGAGGTAAGAGGTTGCCATGAGTTGGAGGTCACCCTGAGAATACAGAGTGAATTGCAGGTCAGCCTGTGCTAGAGTGAGACTCTACCTCAAAAAGAAAAAAAAGAACTACCTTGCTCCTATTTTTCCCCCAGTGTGAAGGCTATATGCATCACTCCTGATGCCCATTTCACTCCGAATCCTGCTATAACTGACATTTGAATTGAACCTCAGCTGGTGCAGGGCCTGGGCTCACCCTGTGAGCCATCTTTGAACTTAAGGGGCCAGGTAACCCAAAGGTAGCACAGGGTCAGGCAGGCAGGGAAGCCAAGAGTAGAAGGGACCCAGACAGCACAAATCCAACAACCACTGGCCTGGCTGGACCTATACCAGCTCCCAAGGGAGGAACCTGTCTTGCCTGAGACATAGGTTGGTGTGGATAGAATATTGCAGGGCTCCCAGGTAGCCCCAATTTAATCACGCTTCTTGGTTTCTTATTAGCAGGAAACAGAGACTGCTCTCCAGGGAATGAAAATGACTGGTTTAGGCCACTTTTGTTTAAACTATCACTCTGAAGCCTACAAGTGCTATCATAGGAAGAACACAACTGGAAGGAACATCTATGAGGGTGGCTGTGACAGACTCGAAGGAGAAGTCCAAGACAGCAGCCTTGGTGGGCATTTAAATTTAAATTCTTTGTTGAAAATAGACAAAACCCAAAGGCTGGAGATCATAATCTTTTCCTGAACTCTAAAAACCCTGTTTCAATACAGTCCTGATTCTGCAAAAAGAAACTGCAGCCTGAAGAGGCATCTTAACCTCTCTGGTCCTCAGGTTTCTATTCAATCTCCTCCTCTAGACTTGCTACTATATAAAGGATAGGAATGCATCTTGGCTTTTTGAGACAGGGTCTTGCTATGTAGCCCTAGGTGGCCTGGTACCTTGCTGTGTTACCCAGGCTGGCCTCAAACACACAATTCTCTGGTCTCAGCATCCCAAATACTAGAACTACTGGTTTATGCTGCCATATCTGGCTGAGGAATGCACTTTGTAAGATGAACATTTATAAAGGTCAAGTAGACACTCATCTATAATCTCAGTGCTTGGTAGGCCAGGGCAAGAAAATCACAAGTTCAAGGCCAGCCTGAACTACACAGTGAGAACCTGTTGAAAGGGAAGGAGGAAAAAGAAACCTCATAAGCAATACCATTTATTGTGGTCATCAAGGCCCTGCCCATCTCCCTCTTGTTTGGTCCTGCAGGAATCAGGAACTACTGTGTCAAAGTCATCCTCCTCTCCAAACCTCAGCAGGGTGGGTTCACCAGCCAGGGCAGAGAGGCCCCTAGAAACATGTAATCCAGCTTAATCCTGTTGGTGCTTCTGATGAGCCCTGTCAGCAGCAGCCCAGCTTCTTCCCTGCAGGCATGAGGAGACCACACACAGTGGCCTAGACTGCTCAGAGCCTGGCCCTTGAGTCCTGCAGACACTGCATCCCATGGGACCTGGGGCTATAGCACACAGAGGCTTGATGCTCTGGCTGCCTGCTGACAGGCAGATGTATGACCTTGCTGCCTCATCCCAGAAGTTTAAGACAAAAGGAAACCCCAGCTGGACTGAGACTAAGGGCTCAATAGCAAAGCAGAGGCCTCCCTTGGATGGTTAATCAGGATCAACAGGATTTGGGTCTTGCTTTGAGTGTAAGAAGGTGAGACAGTGTGGCCTCTTGAGCCATGGCCTGTATTTTTAGGAATGGTCAACTTGGAAGAAATAACTCAGATGAGAATCAAAAGCAGGAACCCTGCATGTACCATCCTCAGGTAGCCCATGAAGCCAGGTCAAGGGGAAGGAGAGCTATGTAACTGTGTGAAGCCTGTCCATAGTGACCATGGGGTAAATGCCTTGACTTCTTCAGGGATGGAGTGAGGGGCAGTCACACATGGAAGTGGGAGACATACCCCTCAACAGCTGTCTGTTGATGATATCAAATAAAACAGGGGCAGGACACTTGGATGGTGTGGCCAAGGATGCCTGATGAGGAGAGACTCCAGCAGAGACTCACAGGCTACAAGTGCTTTGGGCAGAGATGAGGACAATGAGTAGGTGTAGGGGACAGAGGGAAGCAGGAACCTATAATGGGGGAGAACAGGTTGGGGCTTTGACTTTTGTTCTGATGGGGGATGGTCCTGGCATGCTTTGAATGACTGCTGTGAGTGCTTGGTAGAGATGGGTCACAGCAGCTGTAGGGCCAGGTGGTCCTGCCCAACAGGTTTTCCAAAACCTTTGCAACTTAGAGGGCCAGACCCAGGGCTTCTCAGCAAACTGGATCTGCCTCAGGGTCTCCTATGAGGCTGACATGACATATGTGTGCTGCTGAGTGAAGACTCAGCACTTCCAAGAAGACTCACATATAGCTTGAATGTCTTTTCATGGGGCACTGGCTTTTCCTGGAAGAGTAACTACAGAGGGGAGGGACCACAGTCCTGGTAACCAGTCAGCACTGTCCGATGCTGTCCTAACAAGTCCAAGCACCTGAAAAGCAGGGAGGAAGTCTTACAGACTGACTGCAAAGGCAATTAACAAAGGCTTTGTGGACTAAAACTACAACAGAGGCACAGACAGGGAGGGAGAGGAGAGAGTCTGGGAACATAGGCATAAGAAGCCAGGTCAGGGAAGGCCATTACTTAGGCAATTCCCATGTGCTAGTCCAGTCCTAAGGAGAAAAACATCAGGGTGAGTGTCCACCTAGAAGCCAAGGAGGACTCCTATGTGCTGGCTGGCCAGAAACTAGGTGCTGTCTCCTGAGATGCAGTCTGAGTGTGGGCCCTATGTCACTTCAAGCTGTTGTCTCAGTCCCCTCCACATCACTGGATCACAGGGCCCCTTGTGGAACCCTGGAGAAACTGGTCCAAGGTCCAGCCTCAAGTTGCCAAAAGCCCAGGATGTGGGGCCATGCAGAGCTGGGCTGGGCTAGATCTCCCTGTGCTCAAAGGATAGAGGGCAGGACCTTTGGCTAAGACAAAGCTGAAGCATGTGGGGCGCTGAGTTGTAGAGGCCCTAACTTCCCTATGATCCCCACCCATAATAAGCATGACTTCTGAATGCTCAGAGGATGTTTCCACCAACCCTGCCTCTCCCCAAGGCCAGGGCAGCTCTTGCTCCTCACCAGATGGGTGGCAAAGCAAGGCATAGGCAGGAGGAAGTAGATGGCTGGCTTTGAGCAAATTCTTCTGTGTCTGGTGTGTGTTTGAGGGAAGGGTTGCAGCTGATTCTTCCTACAGACCCCATATGGTGGAAAAACCGGGAGCCCTCAGACTCTGTGTCTGGGTGAGAGGCCACTGCTTATCACATGCTTACTCTGCAGCTTTTGGGGACATTGAAGATAAACTCCAGCTCTCAACTAGAGGGACTTGATATCCAGGAACCCCCAAGCTCACCTCCACTCCGGGCTGGTGCCCAAGGGAAGGCTGGAGCCTGCTACCCTCAATTTCCCTGCCCAAGGCTTGGGCATGGGATCCGAGGGTAGGGCACCAGAGTGCCCTCATTGAGCACACAGTAAAAACATCCCTGCATCCAGGACTGCTGGGCTCTGGAGCCTACGCTTTTGTCATGTACATGAGGGCGCAGCGGCTGAGAAAGGGTCCCCTTCACTGCTGAGACACACGAAGGACACTTTTCTTCTCCAGTCTACGGCTTGGCACATGCCTGCTGCTTCCAAGTGGCCTCTCATTCAAAGGGCCCGGCCTCCATTCTTTGTCACCCTAGGTGCCAGGCCCGCGGCCTCTGGCAGCTGCTGCGCGTTCAGAGTCTCTATAGAGCCTGCTCTGCAGGTGAGCTGCTGGTCAAAGGCGCTTTCAGGCGTCACTAGGGAGCGGACTTCGAGCGTGTCGCTGCTCGCAGGGCCATACAATGGCCGCGCCACTCAACAGCCACCGTCCCGCCCCTCCCGCGCGTGCTCGCAGCCCAGGCGGAGCTCGCCTGCCGGCCGCCCGGCCTCCTCCACTCATCTCCCCCCACCCCCTTCCCTCTTCAATCCCTTCATCCTTCGGCGCCCGCCTCTGCCCCCCCCCCCCACACACACCGAGAATTGCCCCTCGGAGGTAGCACCCTCCACGCCCTGCCCTGCTTAGCTTTATGGTTCTTTCACCCCTTGTAGTCCTTTGCTTTCAATCTGATTGAATTCAGCCCGTGGCTGGGGTAGCTGCCCTGCCCAGTGGGGCAGCCGGATGGAGGTGCTGGCCCAAGGCTCTCGCCTCTCACTACTTTTCAGGCAGTGACTCCAGAATGTGCTGCCCTCCTCTCCTTGAAGACCTGCTGCTACAGTCTTTTGGTTGTGATAATGTTGTAAGAATAAGAGCAAAGAGAGACAATTCTGAGTTTGGCAATCTCATCAGGCCCCCAGTGGGACATAAGACTGTGGTAGGTGCTCCTAAGGCCTAAGGCATCATAAATCCTTCCCTGAGAGTCAAGGGGAGCTCAGGGAGGGGTACCTGAAAGTTAGAACCTTTCCTCAGCTAGTGCCCATGGTTGTGCCCTGGGGTGGGAGGGCAGGTCTTGGCTGGAGTACAACCCATTTCCCTGCCCAGCTAAAGTGACCTTCAGAGGGCAGAATTATAATCTATGTGCCCTATGTACCAAAAGGTCCCAGGTTTGGAGTTGGGCCTGATAGGTAGATAACATTCAGTATATATCTGTTGTAGTTGTGAAGAGAACACCTTGTGAGTCCTGTGCTGGCTCCCTACTCCCTGTTCAGGCCTGTAGCAAGCTGATAGGCAGAGATGACCAGAAAAGCACAACACTGACCATTGACAGTCTCTAGATGCCTAAGCACTGAGTCTGTGCTGGAGCCTGCTGACATGGGCTCATGGGGAGGTACACTGTACTCTCTGGAGCCCTTGGGACTGGCTGCTGTGTTTGGACTACCCTTACACCAATGATGGTACCCTTGGGGCAGATGGCTTGATAATCCTGCTGTCTCCTCAAGTGCAATGGGCAGAAAATCTCAGTAGTCCCCTTCTACCCTTCTGGGCTCTGCTGTACTCCATTGTTGCCTCAACCATCCCAGGTTCCTTCTTACCAGACTCCTGTCCTATCCCTGGGCCCATAAGCCCAGTTTCTCTACTGCTCTTCCTCCTGCCAAATTACCTCCATCCCCAGGCAACAGTGGGTGGGCTTGTGAACCAGGCCTGGCCCTTCCTTTCAATTCCTGGTGTGTGATTCTCAGCTTGTCCTCTAAGGGGAAAGAGGAGTGCCTGCAACATGCAAGTCTCAAGTCAGCAGGATCAGAGATGTGGCATAGACTCTGCTTTCACTGAGACAGGATGTTTTGTTGGTGGGGTAAGGGGGACTTTTCCTCCCACATGGGGTTACTGGTTAGGAGCATGCAAAGACTAATCATGAGGCTTGTGGGTCTCCTGACCTCAAGTGATACCAGGAGGCCCACCATCATATGGGGACTTAGGGGCTCTGTTGGGTTTTGTGCCTCAGTCCCTGGGATCCCCTCCCTGCTCAGAGCCATTGGGTCATTGACTATCCCAGCCACAAGAGCATTCTGAGCTCCTAGGTTGATGCCTTAAGCCAAGTGGTTTCTGAGAAGCAAGTGAACATCATGCAACTCATAACTTCAAGTTGGTTATCCACATTCTCCAGGGGAAGTTGAGGGGTCCACAAAACTCTGTCCAGATGCGTGGGGAGGATAAGATACAGTAGCAGCTTTCCTACCAGGCATGTGGAAAATGTCAGGAGACCAGGCTGCCCAGTTCGCCCCATTCTATCTTCATCATGCAAGCTAGTGATGGCCCACATCACTGTGGTTCTGGGCTCTGTTCTTACTCCTCATCTAAGAGTCCAGCCTGCTTACAAAGCCTAAGGACCTAGGTTCAATTCCCCAGTACCCACATAAGCCAGATGCATAAGGTGGTGCATGCATCTGGACTTCATTTTCAGTGGCTGGAGGCCCTGGCATGCCCATTCTCTCTCTCTGTCTGCCCCCTCTTAAATAAACAAATACAATATTTTAAAAAGAATCAATATAAAGCATCCTTGTCTCGCAGCCCTAGAACAGCTAGGGAGCATCGTGTCAGCCTGGGTCAGTACTGCCTGTTGTCCTGCCCCTTTGCCCTAGCCCAGGTCTAGGGGCTTCCTTTGGTCTTACCACTTGAATCTAATAGAAACAGCACACAGCTGGATCTATTTCCAAATGTATCTCAAGGAACAAGCAAGGGAAGAAAAAAGCATCACATGTGTCAGCAAGTCAAAAAATTAGAGAGCAGATCACATGGGGGCCGTTGCCTCCAGGCATCTTCCAGACAGCTGCCTTTTGAGGCTAATTAAAATCAACATGGATCCTCCTTGCAGTTTTCCATCCACCCAGCCACAGTTAGGGCAAAAGGGCCCCATTGTGGGACCTTTTCTTCTGTGTGAAACAGTGTTCTCAGCTTGTAAGGAAGTCAGGAAATGATAGCATAAGCAGATGTGAGCCTTCTCTCTGGGTCCAAATCTCAGCTTGAGGACTTGGGTTTGTTCAGTCTTGGAGCAGGTGTGGGGCATGTCTCTGCTAGCAGTTTCATGTTTAACTTAGGGTTGGTCATATACTGTTGTCCTCCTACCTTGATGTTGGAGATGTCCTGCCTTTCACAGTGTATGGCTTTTGCCCATGTACAGTAATACTGGCCTGTTCTCAGGCTGAAAGTGGGCCAGGAGACCCTAGAAGCAAGCTGGACAAAGGTGATCCCCAGCTCAGGTGGAACAGTGAGAGAGTTAATCACTATGATGGTTAATCTCTCACTGCCAACTCTTGACATGTCTGTTAGGGATTTTTGTAATGTGAGCAGCACCATTCCATAGACTGTGCTCTGGGACTGCATAAAAAGGAGAAAACTAAGCACTAGCCTTCTTCTCTCTCTACTTTCTCCCTGTGGATGTGACACCAGTAGTTTGCTCTTGCCATGCTTTCCCTGCCATGATAGACTTCTTGAAATTGCTAAGCTGAAGATATAACCTTTGCTTCCTTAAACTGCTTATGGTATGATACTTTGTCCTAGCAAGAAGAAAGTAACTGATCACAAGCATACTACTCAGAATGGTGTGCATGTTTAAATTTATGAATTTTTTATTTCTAGAATTTTCTAGTATTTTCAGATCATGATTGACTTCAGTAAATGGAGCCACAGAAAGCAAAGCCAAAGATCTAGGAGGATGACTATATAACCAGGAGAGGTGCCTCTATCTATTTGCATTTCATGTGGACGCCCAGCAATCTGGCTGCCCCCTTTGGCCACCCCAGTCTCCCAATGGACCTTTATTCCTCTACACATGCCCAGAAAACTAGATAAGTAGTCCTGGACCCTCTCAGCCAGCATCTGGCCTATAATTCCTCATTTCATCACTTATTCCTTCCATGGAGCAGCTCTTAAAGGTATTTTTATTATGAAAAGGGTTTGTCTTACATAAGAAAAGACCCTAGCAGCCATCATCTGAGATAATCCCTAACAGTACACCAAGGACTTCACATCTCTCCCTGGTACTTCTCAGCACCTATCTTTCTGTCATGAGCCCCAGTACATGTAAACACCTGGAAGTACAGGTAGAATAAGCAGGGGACAGAGAGTCAGGCAATCTGTAATGCTCTCTGGGTGTTCTATACATCTCACAACATGACTATAGACTTTGGCAGGGTGGGGCAATACCTCCCACCCCAAGGCCCTGCCTCTTCAGCCTCTCCTTGGTCTCAGTTCCATTTCTTGGACTCTGTTCCATTCATTGTTTAGAGTTTGGACTTTCCCCTCAGCTGAGTGCTGGACCCTGCTCACCTAGTAGGGGCCCCTAGAGACTGTGGGTGAGGTATCTGGGTCTAGGTGTGGATCCAGAGTCCATTACTACTGTGAAGCTGCTGTCCACAGAGCACCTACTTGCTAACCCTTGCTATGGCCTGTGCCCAGGAGAGCTCACCCATCCAGCACAGACTTCTCATAGCAGCACACAACTGCACTGCAATTCTGGAAGGCTAGGTTGCCTTGCTCCAGGACCACCAGACCCTGTCCCCAGAGGTCTGAGTGCATGTATATTTTTGGGACCAACTAGCGTGTAGCAGTATAGGATTTTACAGACAGGGCCATTGCTCAGAAATGACACATTATAGTGCCTGAGGCCCAGAATGGTCCTAGTCTACCACCAGGAACAATGGAAAGCTTATCCATATGCCTGGCTGAGAAACACTATGTCCCCAAAGGGACAACATGGGATGTACAAATCCCATGCTTTGTCAGGCCTTTTGAGGTCTCTGGAGTCCCAGATTGGTGCTTACATGACTAGAAGTAAATGGTTAGGTACTAGATGAGAATGTGGAAATGGTCTTCCCACACTGGGGATGTCCCACCTACCCTATCTGACCTGCCCATTTTCACCGTGGGGCGCTTCCATTAATTCAACAGACAGGACCCACAGTGCAATCCTACCTCTTCCTTCATAGTCTCCTCAACCAAGCAGCTGACCAGGCAAAATCAAAGCCACCCAGCAGGGATCTCAGAATCTGAGATCCTGGAGCCATGATGCTGGCATTACCCCTTGCTGGTGATAATGTGACTAATGCTGTAACCCCTGCTTCACTGACATTGCTTCCACTCTATGGAGCCCTCCTTCTGGTTGCTTAGATCCTTCCCTGGGTAGGATGCCCCACCTCATTTGCACAGGCATTTTTCCTAGGTTGGATGTGGTGACTTTGAGGGACAAAGCCCCTGACACCCATATGTGGTTGCTTTGTAAGAGAAACTTTTTGTTCACTTCACCACTGAAGTGATTCATACCCCATGTCTTCAATAAACCAGTTAAAGGCCAGATGAACTGATCAGCAGCATTCATCTCTCTGCTTCCTGACTGTGGGTGCAATGTGATCAATGCTCCTGTTGCCATGCCTTCCCCAGTATGATGGTCTAACCCTCAAACTGTGTGTAAAAATAAACCCTTACTTCCTTAAGCCATATTTCAGGTATTTTTGTCATAGCAACCAGAAAAGAAGCTAATGTATCCTCTCTTCCTGGCCCTCTCAGTCCTGCAATTGAGACCTCAATTGAATCATCACTCTTCCTGGAGATCTAGTTACAGTGCCACTTATTAGAGGTAAACAGTTGGGTGGCAGCAGGACCCTTAACACAGTGTTTGCATCTGCTTCTTCTCCTGGCTGGCTGTGGGATCTTCTGTGAATCATGAGGCTTGCTATATGTGCATGCATGCATGTGTGTATGTGTGGTGTTGGGGATAGAACATGGGGCTTTATGCATTCAAGGCATGTGCTGTACCACTGAGCTACTTCTCTAGCCCAAACTACGTATTTTAAAAATTGTTTATTTATTTAAGCCAGGCATGGTGGCACACGCCTTTAATCTCAGCACTTGGGAGGACTGCTGTGAGTTCGAGGCCACCTTGAGACTACTTGGTGAATTCCAGGTCAGCCTGGGCTAGAGTGAGACTTTACCTTGAAAAAACAAAATTAAAAATATTTATTTATTTATTTGCAACTGGAGAGAGACACAGAGAGGAGACAAAAGAGAGAGAGGGAAGCAAACACTGAGCATGCCAGGGCCTCTAGCCACTGCAAATGAGAACCAGGTACATGTGTCACTTTGTGCATCTGGCTTTACATGGGTACTGGAGAACTGAACCCAGGTTGTTCCACTTTGCAGGCAATTGCCTCAATTACTGAGTCATCTCTTCAGCCCCCAAACTATATGTTTTATGGCCATTGGTAACACAGCAGCCATCTGGTCAAATTTAGTTTCTGGGGGTCTCAAGAGAATGTGTAGAACCAGATGTGGGAAGAGGATGGGTTTTCCTCAAACATCTATAGAAGTCCCCAGATATGGCAAGTTCTCTACTTGCCCAAAGCCAAACTTAAACTTCAGCCCTTGATAGATGTGCCTGGCACCCTTCAAGCTGTGGTGAGGTTCTGGGATCTGGGGCTAGGACCACACAGGGAAGGTCCCCCTTCAAAGGCAAGAGTGTGAGGGACAGAGAGAGGTGGGGCTGTTATGTAGGCAACAGCTGTGGCCTGGGGTGCTCTTTGCGTGATGAACTGAGCCCCTGCAATTTAAGTGTTGGTGGTTGGCTTGGATTAGCATGCCTAGGAAGTGGTGATGGGCACTGCTGCTGTCCCAAGACACTCTAAGGGCTTTGACACCTGGTCTCTGAAAGGTCCAAGGCAAGTGTTCAGTGTGAACTCCCACCAGGAGGGACCTTCAAGGAACTATGCATCATCCTCACTTCTGCAGACTTCTAAGGCACACTGAACTCAACCTGATCTTCAGACCTGCCTCTTCCCTAGCAGTTGAGGATGGAGAAGGACCCTACAGATCACATCCTTGAGTGTTGGCCCTTTCAAAGAGCTGTGTGTCCCATCCAGACTAGGCCCAGTCTTACGAACACAGAAGGCCCTCAGGACAATGAGAGGTGGACTCTATGCTAAATTGGCAGCACCTGCTCTGGCTACGGGTCCACCCATGCTAGAGTGCAGTTTGGCTAGAGTGCTAGAGCTCCTTGGACTTCTAGAACCCTGACTCTAGCACTAGGATCCCTAGAGCCTATAGGAGGAGGCATGGCTACCTCTGTGCTTCTTGAACAAGCACAGGCACACTGTAACACACATGGGACACATACCTGTATGCACACACATAAGCACATACACATGCTTCTTTAGCTCTTCTGGGGACTACAATGGCATTCCTGTCCCCTGCAGCCATATAGTCTTGTAACTAGGAGACAGGGCAGACAGACAAAAAGGAAACAACAAAAGTCTGTCACTTCAAAAGGCCAAGATTTTTAAAACTCATGACATAACACATTTGTACACACAATAAGGGGAAAACATTTAAAATGAGCCATTTTACACTGCCATTGATCTTTCACATGGGCTGTGGGAAATCAAAGCCCATGAGAGGCATTGCCTCTTTTCCGATGGCATTAGGATAGCAATGTGCCTTGTCTGGTCAGATTGAAATTCTGCCCAGCATCTCTTCTATCTCCCACTGACACTCTCCCAAGGCTGTCACTCCAGAACCCTGGGTCTCCACTGCACAGCCACAGATCACCACACAGGAAGATGGGTGTATTCTACCAGAGCAGGTGGGAAAGGTGGTGAGAAGAGGGCTTCTCTGGCCTCCCTACCCAGAAGCCCCATCCCACCTGCACCGCTAGGAAGTATCTCTTGCTGCCCACCCAGTAGGCTTGGCTTGTGGACCCTAGAATGTCAGAGGAGATGAAGACATCTCATAAGGCTGCTGGTCACCAGGTCCTCCTACATGGCCAAGGGTGGCTACCTATCATGACATGCTACCCCATTGCTCTAGGAGGGAGGGTGGGTACTAGAGCGCTTCAGCAGCTCCTCCCTTGTCCCTGTGGGTTCCCAATGAGACAGGAAAGGTCTGGAATAAGTGTGCTGTGCATGGTGACCCTTCCCTCCAATACCAATTAATCTACAGGCCTAGATACAGCAGGGTGATCTGGGCCCAATAGGTAGGACTCAGGGTATCACTTGATCCTTCAGCACTCCTTAGCTCCAGGACCTCCAGCCTTTTCCACCTAGATGGGCCTTGTTCAGGCTCCTATGGGTCAGCTAAGCCTTTCCATTGACTAGGGAGATGGGCCAGGATCTTTCTTATCACATTCCTCCTTGAGGCCAGCAAGGCACCATTCTGAACCTGCCAGAATGTTCAGGAATTGTAAAGATGTAAAAGGTATGGTGAGGTCCTTCACTGAACCATTAGGGACTCTATAAGGACCACACTACAGCCCTGGGAAAGGCTGCAGTTAATCTTGTCCTTTTGGATAAGAAGCCCCAAGTAAGTGACAAGAGCTATGAGAACTTTGGCTGTAGGGGATACACCCTTAGTTGGCTAAGCCCAAGTGACATCAGGGGCCTAAGAGCCTTGTTCTGGAGCAAGTTACCCATCCTCTGCTTCTCTTCATAGGGAGAGATGAATATGGACTCATAGAGAAGTGAAGAGGGAGCTGTGTGTGGTGAGGAGAAGGTGGGAAAGGGTATTGTATCATAAAACCTTGGGAGAAGAATATGTCTTGGTGCTTAATTTTATGTTTTCTGAAGCTGCAGCACCACAGGGTCACTCCAGAGGTCACATGTGGTTACATAGTATGTCATAGGAGGGGCATGCAGGAATCTGAAGTCCTTAGGTTCCTGTCCAAGGGCCACAGAGCAACTGAATATCTATAGTATGGTCACCAGGGCAGATGAGGCCTAATGCTGTGACCTGGGAGGGGTCATCATTGCTGCCATCCCCAAGTTCATTCTTATAAATGTCCCACGTGGAGGAAACTACTAGGGTTCCAAAGTGTGAGAGTGTTTTTGAAAAGTTTTAGTAAAATGTGGGTGAGGAGGCTGGAGAGATGGTTTAGCAGTTAAGATGATGCCTGCAAAGCCTAAGGACCCAGGATCAATTCCCCAGTACCCACTTAAGTCAGATGCACAAGGTGGTCCATGCACATGAAGTTTGTTTTCAGTGGCATGAGGCTGTGGTGTACCCATTATCTCTCTCCCTCTAAAATAACTAATTAAAATAAAATATATTTTTAAGTGGGTGAGTACTAAACCAAAAGGCTAGTATGTGGCTAGAGTCACAGTGCCTCTGTGACAAAGACTGACTCTGATAAAAGGATGGCTGGCTGTGAGAGGTGCTTGCAGGCTAGTTCTATCTGTCTTGGCCATCTGCTTGTCAAGGTGTGGCTTGGGGGACACACAACCAGCAGCAGTCTGGCTCCTGCTGCTGTGTTAGGGTTAAGAGCAAGTATGTGAGTCTGCTGTTTTCTGAGAAGCATGAATAGCTTTTACGTGAGGAAGCTTCTCAACTTTGTTTTGTTCAAGATAACTTTTGATTTTTACATCACAAGCCTTTTTTGTTAAAGTTTTAGACAAGATAATCTGACTCTGGCTTCAGCTGTACCAGGCAGTGCATGGTGTACTGGGAGATTGTTCAGTGGTTAAAGGCATTTGATTGCAAAGCAATCAATTTCCCAGTACCCATATATCCCCAGATGCAAAAAGTGGTACATGTGTCTGGTGTTTGTTTGCAATGGCAATAGGTATACACACACACACACACACACACACACATAAACACCACATGCAAAAAGCCACATCTCTGTTGAAGATCCTACAGACTGATGAACTTTTTAGAATTTCCTGATTGTGGAGAGTTGGACTATTACAAATAGAAAGCCAGAATCATCTTGGGCTAGCTTCCATTCCATTAGTAGCCATATATTTCCCACCTCTATGTCTAACCTTTCAACTATCAGGTAAAACCTTTGGAAAACTTTCCAGTGAAGATGTAAGAAAGGAGGAAAAATAAGGACAGGTACCTCTGCTTACTTTTGTAAGAAGACGCAGGAAAGGGGATCTTATCTGAGGCACCTTTTGGGTAGCTTTGCATTTTGGAGCATGTCAAGGTTTTACATACTTCAAAATAATAATGTTTGCTTTGCATATGTGACTGGGCTTGATCCCCAGCACCAACAAATAACAATGGGATAAAATTAACAAAATGGAGATGGACCCTAGAACAGAGTGCACTGGTACTAAGCCTCCAACTGTATTTTAGACAAATAATATACCTACTGATGTAGACAAAGAACAAATCCAAATGTCAGGTGTCATAGCTCATGCTTATTATCCTAGCACTCAGGAGGTTGAGGTAGGAGGATTACAATGAGTTGAAGCCAATCTGAGCTACAGAGGAAGTTCTAGATCAGCCTTGACTAGAGTGAGACCCTGCCTCAAAACAAAAACAAAGAATGAATCCAAATGTCCTTTGAGCATACACTTAGGCCCTCAGATGAGGGAATGAAAGAACTCTAAGGAACTAGCTCTAAGCAGCTCTTAGTTGGTGAGCTTAGTGTCAGGGTTTGGGTTATTAATAACAATGTATTCTAGAATCGAGCAATGGAATACATGAAGGATAATAGAAACTGGTCTCTCCCTGTTGGAGAAGAGTTACAAACACATGAAGAGAAACTGAAAGAACCCAGAAGTTCTGCAAAGGATTGAAGTATCACTATGAACCCATGGAAATTTTACATGTACATATGCCTCGAATATAGGTAGAGAAACAGGTGTGTGTACCTTTTCCCAGGCCTATACATGGAGCACCCAAAGCCACAGGCACACCTAAAGACCAGATCTCCCACTGCCCAGATACCTGGCAGTTCCCGATGCTATGGAGGGAGCTCCAGCTCTGACCCAAGGCACTGGTTCCACCCTGTAATAGAGGGTCTCCCTTAGAGTCTCTGCCCCAGGTATGGGACACACCACCCTCAATGCTAGGTACTCTTCATGTTCTGTATAGGTAACACTGGCTCCTCTGTCTGGAGATGCTTCCTCTGGTTTTGAGCAACCCAACTCTATTATGGCCTCTTATCCCCCAGTGGTCCACAGGTTTTACCTCGCCTCCCATCAGGTGGGGTGTGTTGTGTAGAAAATTCTTCTGAATTAAAATATTCCCCCTTATAGGGAGGAGGGAGGCTCAGGACACTCAGAAGGTCAACAAGCCCGGGGAAAAGGTTGCAAGACTCCTCCCTAAGGTTATATAAAGTGTAAACAACTGCTTGGGGATAAACTCTTCCACTCACCCTGCCACAAGGTTGGCAAGTCTTGCAGTATGCTGGACACTGCTCCCCAACCTACCAAGCAGCCTGTAAGTCCTGCAGTGTGCTTCAGAGATGTAGTTTCCATGAGTCACCACCTATGCTGTGGTGGTTTTTGGTGATGTGGCAGCCTTTGAGTCACCCATATTTCTTTAAGCAACCTCTCACCCTTATTTCTAACCCCAATAAACTTACTACTTCACCAGAGTAATTGGTTTTGGCCTATTGCCTGTGCCCTATTTAGGGTGAATAGACAAGAGTTTGCATCTCCCCAGGGAAAAATTTCTGGCTTCCGAACATCAGCACCCACGATAAAACTGAACAGAAAAGGACTGGAGAGATGGCTTAGCAGTTAAGGTACTTGCCTAAAAAGCCTAAGGACCCAGGTTTGATTCCTTAGTACCCATGTAAGCCAGATGTACAAGGTGGAGCATGCATCTGGAGTTCATCTGCCATGGCTGGAGGCCCTGGTACCCGCTTCCCCACCCCCACCATCCCTGCCTCTCTTCTATCAATCTCTGCTCACAATTAAATAACTAAAATTAAAATATTAAAAATATTTTTTTAAATGATCAGTAAACAAATGCTAGGGTAGGGGTCAGAACTGGAGTTTTTCAGAGCCATGGGCTAGATGTGGTGGTGATGGGAGGGGCTCAGGGACCTTGGACAGATCCCCTAAACCCCATAGATCACATAGTCCTAAAGGGAGATGGTAGTGCTGGGAAAGGGTGTGAGGTGAAGAGGTGAAGACTTCCCAGCTCACAGGAAGCCCCTGAAAGGCCCCAGTACTCAGGGATTATTCATGCCTGTGAGGGACTTGACTTGGGGCAGCAACTCATGTGGGTTCTGTTTAGAACCAGGGGCTGGCTCAGAGAAGCAGGGCACCCCTACCGGATGGTGAGGATGGAGTATCGAGCCAGCATCAGGTAGGTTGTGGCCAGATGCAGCAAGCATGGAGCTGGAGTAGTGGTGGTCGTGGTCAGGGAGGACTCCAGGCTCTCTGGGTGGTTTATTTCTTTATGGTCAGCAGCCTCCAAGCTGTACACAGTGTGTGTTTTGGGGTGCTCACCTTCTCATCCCCACCTGTGGACATCTTTGCTCCTCCTGCACATGACCAGGTGCTCTCAGGGGCCCAGGGAGCTTAATGAGTGCTCACAAACCAGGTGAATGTAAAGAGATAGGCAGCACCCCAGTACTGCTGCAGAAACCTAGGTCCAAGTTGACATGAATATTTACTAACAGAAAAGTGACAGAGCCAGAGGACCACTAGGGTCAGGGGCTTCAGAGGAGTACAAGAGGGCAGTAGCACAAACACAGCGACGAGGGAGCATTATGCTGCACTCTGACACAGGTGCTTGCAGGGATGCTATAAAGTCAGAAAGTCAGAATGAGAGGAGCAGGGTAGCACTGGGAGACCCCAGTCCTGAACCTGGTGGTGGTTTCTCCCTGAGGGGAAGGACAAACAGGTAGGGGAACAGAAGCCCAGGAATGCCCACTGCCAGCCAGCCAGGCCCTGCAGGGGTGAACATCTACCAGAGCAAGCAAGGGCACAGACATCATTGAGGTGTAGTGGGTGGCACACTGCCTGCCTGCTTCTGTGCATCCTCTTCCTCTTCCTTGGCCAAGGGCTTCCCAGGAGACTCAGTTCCCGAAGCTGCCACATCCACTGCTGCCTGGGTGGGGTCCTTGTGCTCCTCCTTGGGGGCATGGGAGCTGTCTCCCCAGGCCGGAGGCATCTCAGTGCCATGCTTATGGCTCAACGGGTAGGCCCCAATGGCTGCCAGAATGCTGCGGTGGCGCTCTGGGTCCATCTCGGTGTAGTACATCTCCAGGGTCAGTGGGGTGCAGATTTTGTGCTGCAAGGAGAAGGTCAGGGGCCAGGAACGGGACAGAAAGGGAGACAGGGGAACAAGTGGAAGAGGAGGAGGAAGAGGCACAATTTAAAATCTACAAAGGGGGCCTCTGGGCTAAAGCCCTAGGCTTTATGGAGACCCTCAAACCAGGGAGTCATTTGGGAAAGGGAGGAAGATGTCAAGGAGGAGGCTCCTGGAATCACCCTGCGTGTGCTGGATGGACCATGAGAAAGGCACCCAGCTAGGCATGTTAGCACATACTAGTAATCACCGAACTGGGGAAGCTGAGGCAGGAGGATTGCTGACATTTTGAGACCTGCTGGGGCCACATTGTGAGTTCCACGCTAGCTTGACCATATTAAAAAGCAAAGAAAGATAAAAATGGTGGTGCTTCCATCTCAGAGACCATGAGGTTAAGGACAAAAGGAGACCATTACTTGTAAAAAATAAAATGCTTTAAGTCTAGTATGGTGGTGCATGCCTTTAATCCCAACACTCAGGAGGCAAGATAGGTGGATCTTGTGAGTTCAAGGGCAGCCTGAGACTACTTAGTGACTTTCAGGTCAGCCTCAGCTAGAGTTAGACTCTACTTTGAAAACAGATTTACCATATGACCCAGCTATACCACTCTTTGACATATACCATAAGGATTACTCATTACTACATAGATATTTGCTCATCCATTTTTTTAAAAATATTTTTTATTTATCTATGAGAGAAAGAGAGAGAGAGAGAAAATAGGCATACCAGTGCTTCTAGCCAAACTCCAAATACAAGCACCACCTAGTGTCTCTGGCTTTATGTGGGTACTGGGGAATTGAACCTGGGTCCTTAGGCTTCACAGGCAAGCACTCTTAACTGCTGAGCCATCTCTCTAGCCCTTGCTCATCCATTTTTATTGCTACCCTATTCACAATAGCTAGGGAATGAAACCAACCTAGATACCCTTCAACTGATGAATGTATAATAAAGACGTGGTACATTTACACAATGGAGTTTTATTCCATGATAAAGAAAAATGATTTTATGAAATTTGCAGGGAAATGGATGGATTGGAAAGTATTATGCTAAATGAGGTAACTTAGGCCCAGAAAGTCAAAACCACATGTTTTTTTATATATATAG